>NW_020327218.1:0-60295 GCF_001858045.2 Oreochromis niloticus | reverse complement strand
AAAGCTATTTTTTTTTTCAACTCTAGAGATAACATTCACTCCTTTTGAATTTGAATACGCGCTGCCAACAAGATAAGAGGAAAACTACTGAGTGGACCTCTGATTAAAGAATTTCTACCAAACTACAACTGCAGCTGAACAAATGAGCTGTTGGTGGAACTTTATACTCTGAAATATTGATAAGTAAGATTTAAATAAGATTTAAAGGATGAGACAGCTCAGCACAGCATGTTGTTAACTTCACACATGAAGTGGTCAGTCCAGTCAGTCTTCAGTTTGCAGCCATCGTCCCCATCCTGCTTCTTTGACTGGTCGTCACGGTAACTCTGGACTTTCTCCACCGAATCCTGAAGTCTGTCAGTCCTTCGACAGCATGAGGCCTGACAGCTGGACAAAATGTGCCGATGATGAAAAACATGAAGCATAGTTTGAACTTGTGTCAAGTTGTGTGGTGACTGAACTGCTGACCTGCTGTGAAACCTGCTGCTGGATCTCTGTGCTGTGCATGTCTGCCTCTGACTGAAGCTTCATTTTCACCACTGTTTGCTTTGTCACTGCTAAAAATGAACCACATATAACACAAACATTAGTGTTTTACATGATGACAGGATCTTACAGTGTTTGCATTCTGGACCTCACCTTGGAAACAGAAAAAGAGAGTCTCAACCCACAGAAGCCATCAGCCCATTCCCTGACATTAAATAAAATGCTCCACAGTACTCATTGAATTGAGGTTATCAGGCTGATAAGACATCCAGTTAGTGAATGTGGAGGTTGTGTTGTCAGACCAGGCCAGGGATCCCTGTAGAGACCAATCCACACATACTGAACCCCTGATCCATTCAAAGTGAGCGTGATGTTGGATTCTCCTCTTTGCTTCTTATACTGTCAGGTCTGTGTGGTATGTCCTGCAGTACGACTGAGCCGCTGACCAGGAGCGGCTCTCCTTCACTAAGATGTAACTTGTATTTTGGCTGTGAAAGATTAAAAAAGGATTAATTTTGAAACACACATTTTGAATCTCATAAAATTGTAGGATAACTAGGGTAACAAATCTATTTTCCTACCATTGTAACACAGGAAAGGGTAAGAATCTCCACAGGGTCTATCATTCATCTGTGTTTGTCCCTGAAGAGCCACACAGTATTCCTTTGGATTTTCATTGTTTGGTTGCCCGTTAGCCCAGATCAAAAATTCATGTGTGCTGCCAACATAAAAAAGTTTTCCCTCCATGGACCACTTCCAGGTGTAACGATCATCATAGAGACCTGTCCAAGCCCAAGCATTGATCCTTGGTGAAATTGAGAAAAGCAGTTGGTTGATGTTGCTGTGTAGATGGTGACCAAGTCAGTGAAGTGTTCTCTGCAGTAACTCTGAGCTTCAGTCCAGGTCATTAGCTGGTTCACAAAGTGGTATTCTCTGGAGTGGGAGGAAGAGTGGAAAGTCCTCCTGAGAAAAATAAAACGTTTTATTGTGGAACTGAATCACTGCAAAAGACTGAAAACTTACAACCATTGAAATTGTCACACAGTATTTGGTTTAGTATTCAACCTTATTGTCATTACACAGCGAAATACAGTTTGCAACTAATCAGAAGTGCAACTGCAATAAGAGAAGATATATACAGATAAGAAGAGAGCAAATATACAGATGTACTAAGGGCAAATGTATAGATATACTGATATATACAGATGAGGTTTGAATAATGGTATAGTTATGAACAGATTATGTACAGAGAGACAAATTATACAGATGAACTACAGAGTAATGTACAGATGTGCTGCTGTATACAAATGTACAGAATACAGATATCTGTATAGCATAGAATGTTTTATATTGCTATACAGATGGCATATATACAGATGTTCTATGAAGAAATATACATATGTGCTGCATATATACAGGGAGTGCAGAATTATTAGGCAAGTTGTATTTTGAGGAATAATTTTATTATTGAACAACAACCATGTTCTCAATGAACCCAAAAAACTCATTAATATCAAAGCTGAATGTTTTTGGAAGTAGTTTTTAGTTTGTTTTAGTTTTAGCTATTTTAGGGGGATATCTGTGTGTGCAGGTGACTATTACTGTGCATAATTATTAGGCAACTTAACAAAAAACAAATATATACCCATTTCAATTATTTATTTTTACCAGTGAAACCAATATAACATCTCCACATTCACAAATATACATTTCTGACATTCAAAAACAAAACAAAAACAAATCAGCGACCAATATAGCCACCTTTCTTTGCAAGGACACTCAAAAGCCTGCCATCCATGGATTCTGTCAGTGTTTTGATCTGTTCACCATCAACATTGCGTGCAGCAGCAACCACAGCCTCCCAGACACTGTTCAGAGAGGTGTACTGTTTTCCCTCCTTGTAAATCTCACATTTGATGATGGACCACAGGTTCTCAATGGGGTTCAGATCAGGTGAACAAGGAGGCCATGTCATTAGTTTTTCTTCTTTTAACCCTTTCTTGCCAGCCACGCTGTGGAGTACTTGGACGCGTGTGATGGAGCATTGTCCTGCATGAAAATCATGTTTTTCTTGAAGGATGCAGACTTTTCCTGTACCACTGCTTGAAGAAGGTGTCTTCCAGAAACTGCAGTAGGACTGGGAGTTGAGCTTGACTCCATCCTCAACCCGAAAAGGCCCCACAAGCTCACTTTGATGATACCAGCCCAAACCAGTACTCCACCTCCACCTTGCTGGCGTCTGAGTCGGACTGGAGCTCTCTGCCCTTTACCAATCCAGCCACGGGCCCATCCATCTGGCCCATCAAGACTCACTCTCATTTCATCAGTCCATAAACCTTAGAAAAATCAGTCTTGAGATATTTCTTGGCCCAGTCTTGACGTTTCAGCTTGTGTGTCTTGTTCAGTGGTGGTCGTCTTTCAGCCTTTCTTACCTTGGCCATGTCTCTGAGTATTGCACACCTTGTGCTTTTGGGCACTCCAGTGATGTTGCAGCTCTGAAATATGGCCAAACTGGTGGCAAGTGGCATCTTGGCAGCTGCACGCTTGACTTTTCTCAGTTCATGGGCAGTTATTTTGCGCCTTGGTTTTTCCACACGCTTCTTGCGACCCTGTTGACTATTTTGAATGAAACGCTTGATTGTTCGATGATCACGCTTCAGAAGCTTTGCAATTTTAAGACTGCTGCATCCTCTGCAAGATATCTCACTATTTTTGACTTTTCTGAGCCTGTCAAGTCCTTCTTTTGACCCATTTTGCCAAAGGAAAGGAAGTTGCCTAATAATTATGCACACCTGATATAGGGTGTTGATGTCATTAGACCATACCCCTTCTCATTACAGAGATGCACATCACCTAATATGCTTAATTGGTAGTAGGCTTTCGAGCCTATACAGCTTGGAGTAAGACAACATGCATGAAGGGATGATGTGGACAAAATACTCATTTGCCTAATAATTCTGCACTCCCTGTATAAAATATTTAGCTTTTATTAAATAGTTATCTGAATCTTACAACCAATTTGTATAATAATACACAAGATTGGCTGTAGACCATTGTTCATCATTCAGAACACTGTGTAAAAATAACAAAAAACAAAAAGTGAATGCAAAAGTGCATAAATATTTATTTTACGTGTTTGATATGTGTGGCGGGGCGTGGTCTGCAGTGCCGCTGCAGGGGAGGTGGACCCACCTGAGGGGCATCTGCAATCACACCTCTCGGCGTAGTCTGTGCTCTCTCGGCTGTTTTTTGGGTGTGTGTCGGGCTGTGAGTTGAAAAGCTACAGCTGGCTGGGAGGTACACCAACCATGTGTGAAAAGTGGTCCATAACGTACTGGTTCAAAGTGTGTTCGTGCAAACATTGTCGGGGTCTGCCGTGGTACAGAGGGACTTCTGCTTATGAACCTGTGTGCACAGCGTCTGCAAATCGGGGCTGTACAAAGTGACCTCATCTTTACCCAAAACTGTAAGCTGTCATCTGTGAGGCGCGAGCGGTGTTTGTTTTTACCATAATTCATGGTGGAGAATGGCTGCTCTTCTGAGTTTTGCTGTCTGTAGCCGTATGAATGGAAAACTACACAGATTAGCAGCGGCATAGGCACACATAAAATTTCTTCTGAAATTTTCGCTTTCTAGTATTACTTTATTCTCGCTTATTTGGCACGGAAGCGTAGAGCTGCCACCCAGGCAAAAGAGAAATATAAGTATATCACGTTATAACGTGAAAAGGTTATCGTTCTAACAATATACTATCATGTTAGTACAATATACTTTTCATGTTTGAACAACATGTTTGAACAACATTGTACGAACAATGTACATAATTATCACGTCCGTACAATATTGTGCGAACGTGACAATTATGTATATTGTAATAACGTGATATTATATTATACAAACATGAAAAGCATAATGTTATAACAATAAACATTCAAGTTATAACGTGATATAGCTCTATTTTTCTTTTGCCTGGGTGGCAGCTCCACGCTTCCATAATTTGGTAATCAAAATATGTAACTTAATTAATTTTATTGTGATGTACTTTTGCCTTTTCTTATTATTCTACCTTCTCAGAAAGGGAAAAATTACAAATAAAACTGTTTACACTTGTTATATACAATAACTATCAAAACCTATTCACATTTAATTTGGCTTTCACAGAAATCCCACCTCTCCTTCTGGCTACAGAGTACTTACCAAAGTTAGAAACAAAGCACAGTTATGCTTTATTAATGTTCGCTAATTACAATGTTCCACATTTCCTTGCTTTTTAAGTCATTTTTAGGCTTTTTAGAGTTTTTGTTTTTTTAGTAGTAATGTTTCTGCCTATTTATTTCAGCCCATGAAATCGAACGCAGATCTTCCTGATGTGAGATTTACATAAATGTAAGTAATTTTGTTTGTCATTGTCATTAATGTTGTTGCTGTTGTTGTTTTTGTGCAGTTTGCAATCATATAAACCTAGCAAGCATCAGTCAGCACAGTGACTAACCTAAACAGATTCTTGCTTTATTCACATATATTATATGTATTATATATACCTGCACATTGTACCTAGGGTTGCAGCCACTTGGCCCCACCCCATTGTTGTGACAGCCCTGATTGTACTTATACACTGCATCTGAACAGGGAACAGTCTGCCACATTATTGTATTTTTAAGTGACTTGTTTGTAATACATGAATTTGTTTCTTACAGATGTCAAAGTCTCAACCTCATGCTGCCCTCCCACACCTTGGCGCATGTGATTAGAGGATCACCAGGGGGTCCTTTGTCCCTCCTTGGGGGGATACTCCCACTGGGTTTAAATCTGGGACTCTCGGCCATTTGACCTTAGAACTGAAGAAGCTTCTCGGATGAGAGGTCAAACGTCTTCAAGCAACTCAAAGAAGTCAGACGCCTTTCTTTGCAAACTCCTTTGACTTTGGAAGTAAAAATAACTTGAATTACAATTTTGGAAACAACTTTTTTTTTTTTTTTTTTTTTTTTAAATAAAGCTCTGACTTGTATTATGAGTCTGAGTCTGTGGTCTGTGAGAGAGTTCTGTAACTCTCTGTCTGCAAAATACAGTATATAAAGACCGATGTTGGGCAATTAATTATATAGTTACTTCTTCAAAAAAGTTACTGAGTTTTGCAAACAACAAAGTTTTTTGCAGCTCTTTACCTAAATTTTTTTTAAACAAACATTTCAAAATATTTACAGAACAATCAGGTGTTCTGCATCAAATTTGATGCCACACAAATTATTTGTGCCACTCCAAAAAATAATTTCTGTCCACTATGAGATAAAGGAGAACAACAGCCTGATACTGCAGCCTGACAACAGGAGAGTATCACTCCTGTAACACCTGTAACATTCAGCAGTCGCCTCATTGTTCTGGCACACACAACAAATATTGACTACACACACTAACAACACAAGATTTGCGCTAAACGTTGCAAATCTCTCACATCTCAAAACACCGCCGTCACTCCTAAAACTTCCTCCCGTTTCTTAACAACTAAATGCATGTTTTGATTGGTCGACATGGTACATTTTTCGACCAATGGGAAAGGGTGGGGTGTTTTGGTTTCGTCTTTGCTCACAGACGGAGAGTGCTTTCAAGCGTTTTCCTTATAAAACGCCGTTTTTACCGTTTCTTCCCGCAGTAAATATAAACAACGACAGTATTCAGGAAGAAACCAAACATTGCATTTTTTTTTATCATAACTCTGGTTTTACGTGGCCTATCAACACAATTTAAAAACTGGTATGAAGTCCACACTTTTTCCGTCAATTGTTCCGTCTGTCCTGCTCACATCTCCAAAGGTTGACACGTTGTCATTAATGTGGCTTCACTCCACATCAGCCACGCCGCTTTGCTAGCTAAAACACCGGTGTCGGCACATATTTACTTTCATTTCAATTCAGGTTAGATTTTTTTTTGTCTGCGCAACACAGATTTTCTCTGCGCAGAGACCGTGCCAACAGTGCGCAATTGCGCACGTGCGCAGCTTAGAGGGAACATTGATTAAGACATTTTCAAAAAGTTGAGCATCTGATTCAAATCACATGTCTAAAATTATCCTAATGTAACCCAACAATGACTTAGTTGTTAGTAAGGTAAAAGAAAACATGAACCCGAGTAGCCACTAGAAAACTAACACTTATTGATGACCTGGGATCATCATAGTCCTGGAGTTTGATCTGTTTGCTGTTTAAAATTCTTAGTTTGAGTTCATGTTTAGGTTTTCTGTTGTAAGTATTTTACATTTTGGAGTGTTTCGAGTTTTCTGTGAATACTCAGTATTTCACTTTTCACTGTGCCTGTTCAACCTTCTCATGTTTGGTCTTTGTGGTTTCCTTGGTTCAGATGGCTATAAAAATGAGATATAGTATATGTATCTCATTTTTTATATATATATATATATATATGAAATTAAATTATTATATTATATATTATTTAATCTAAGAAAAACCGAGATTTCCCGCGTAACACCAGAAAGAGCCCACGTATCCACTAGTACCACACTTTGAGAAAGACTGCGTAAGAACACTTTTGCTTCACGTGATGTCTTGATAAACCAAACAGATATTTGACGTTTATAAAGCAACATTCTCGCCTGAAAATATCTTAAAGTTTATTTGTGATCCAGAAAGAGTAATGTTTCAAAGTCTGCCACTCTGTGTTCCTCTGCAACTGCCTCGTTTGAGTTTTGGATGAAATGCATTCTGGGATATTTACCTGGGTTTGGCTACAGTAGCTAGCGAGGTGTTTGGAGACCAAAACAGCCAATCAGAATTTTTTGCATCCAAGTCTGTGATTGGTTGGTTTTGTGGCACACTTATAACGGTGTACAGAGAGTTGAGCGCACACGAAGCAGAGATGTTGTGAGCGCGAACGACACACTAGCTGTGTCCAAATTCATGGGCTGCATCCTCCTGAGGACCCGGCC
This sequence comes from Oreochromis niloticus, assembly GCF_001858045.2. Taxonomy (NCBI): domain Eukaryota; kingdom Metazoa; phylum Chordata; class Actinopteri; order Cichliformes; family Cichlidae; genus Oreochromis; species Oreochromis niloticus. Next base: position 52,872 of record NW_020327218.1, on the reverse strand, counting down.
TTTGTGGTCTACGTGGGCCGGGTCCTCAGAAGGTCGGGTAGGCCGGAAGTAAACGGCTGTGAAATTGGACGGTCTAGCCTTCTGATTAGCCTTACCGCTGTCTCGGTGTAAACTCAGCCGTCTGCTCCTTGCTATCTAAAATGTAACAGGACACTGGCGTAAATTCTCGACCATCTCACACTTCTGTTTAATCAGTTTTCTGTTTGACGTTTATTCAGCGGTTTAGAAACCAAGGAGGAACCCACCCGGGGATTAATAAAGTTTTATTTTATCTAATCTAATCTAATAACTTTAATCTCAGCCAAACCGATTTACTCACGAACAAATAAAACACTGAAAAAAAGCCAAACAATAACATTTTCGGTTGTCTAAGTGTTTTATATATTACGTTTAACCTGAGTAGCAAAAGTCCGTGGTGATCTGAAAATGATGTACTGGGAGTTGTGCCGTTCTCGGCAGCTTCAGTGACCCTTGAGCTCTCGGCTAGCTATCGAGCTCGTGGGTAACAGACGTCTCTGAAAATGTCGAAGCACTTTTGCAAATATGCGATATCTTGATAAACCGAGCAGATATTTCAAGTTTACACACCCACATTCTCGCCTGAAAATATGTTAAAAGTTTATTTTGTGACCCAGAAAGAGTAATAAGAGTAATTTTAAAACTTAGTAGCAGCCGCCATTGCCGGAAACTGGAGTTTGGCTGGGCCGCGCTAGGAATTCTGGGATATGGTGGGCCACGAAGGACGCATCTGACCCATCCTTCAAATTCGGGGAAAAGGAGGATGCATTTGTCGGCTGCATTCGGAGGAGTCTACAAATTTGGACAGCCTTCGGCGCATCGCTGTGACGTAATCGGTCTACAAATGCGTCCTCAGGAGGATGCAGCCCATGAATTTGGACACAGCTACTGAGAGCAGGTCTGCAGATGTCTGTCAGCACACAGAGCAGAGATCTGAGCAAGAGCAAATACCAACAACTGAGCGAGAGGGGCTGTTATTGTGTGTGTATATGGATAGTCCCAAACACTGAAATACATTTCTTGCACGCAGAAATGAATTAAACTTTTGTTCGCTCAATTAAACTTTTGTTCGCTCAAAATAATTTTCTCCTCAACACGCAACATTTACGCTTGCAACATTTTTTTATGTGCGCTCAGAATAGAGTACTAAAATAACGCCATACCTAACAGAGGTATTTGGAAGTAAGCAGCAGCAACAAGACAGTTTGCAACTTACACTTCAAATACTACCTTTGTGGTCATGTATCTATAATTGTCTACCTGCCCTGCATACTGTTTTCTTTTTAGTGTATGATGCTTCCTTTCTCTTTGTTTGTCCCCTCTCGGCTATTTAAAGATCAGAACATGAATGTGATGAAGAGAAGGGGGCTTCAAACAGATCTGAGTGGTCATCATCAGACAAACACTAGCTTAAAAATGGTATTTTAACTCAACATTTTTTCTGTGTGTCTTTGCTAATGACCCTGTGTGTGTTTTATACACACCGACAGTGTAGAGGAGGTTTAGTCTCTGTGTGGTTTCAGTGGACGTTTGCAACTAAGAAAACCACAGATGGAAAAAAATGACATCAGTTTTCTGTGGTAGAAATGTGACACATTCGCTTCAGTTTAGTAAAGATCTTCCCTCAATGAAAAGGAAACGACGGTTAAAATTAATCAATAAAATGGATCAAAATATAGTCTCAGCATTAAAAAAGAGAAAATAATGATTTGGTATATCTACAGTAAAGAAAAATGAGAGTTAAAGATGTATATAGAGTTAAATAACTGACAAAAAGGAAAAAATATTGACTGATAAGTTGTTGGCTCCACTTTATATCATACAACCCAACTTAAAGAAAGACAAGATAGAAGTCAAAGCTCATTAAAACCACACAGATTAAAAGAAAACTGCTGAATTTAATGACTCGTGTCTTGGACTGATTGATCAGGTGGTTCTTGTCCACCACCTGCTTTCTTCTGGTCTGTACTTTTTTTTATTTTGTTGTTGTTATTTTGAGAGAGTTGAGTATTCATTTGGCATTTGATTGACGTTCCTTTTCTGGCATCCTCTTCAGATAGTGCATTTTTGCCCCTCAGCTGTAAAAGGCTGATGGGGTATTATCATCATCCAACTAGGCAGGAAGGCAGCATGGGCATGCCACAGCTGAATCTACTACAAATGTCAGACGAGTTTGAATCTCAGTGAATTCAACCTCAATCTAAAAATGGCTTAGTGTAATATTGTGTTGTAATATAGTAGCAACAAAAATATTAGTAAATCTAAATTAGATCAGCCCATGTACAAAACATTATTGAACAATTTTATATATATATTTATATTTTTTGCCTGTCATGGTAAAGAATGAATGTGATGCTAGCTGCTCACAGTATCTAATTATTAAATCAGTTCTTAAGTCATTTAAATGATACATTATGATAAAAAAATAAAGTTGCTGTCAAAATATATTATAACATACTTTTTTGTTTATTTCAACAGATAATGCCTAAAAGCTCTCACACCAGCATCTACAAAACAGGCTTTGGAATGACAGTTGGAGTGTGTAAAAAGGTGTGAGTGCCTCTCCAATCATGGAAGAAAAAACGTGAATTGGCCAAAGCACAATCAGTGCTGGGCTTGCCTCCTCATCCTCTCATCACTGAAAGCCCTACAAGATGGGCCTCGTGGCAGATGATGATAGAGAGGTTCCTGGAGCAGGAGAAAGCTCTTTCACAGGTTCTCCTTGCAGACAAGAAGGTCAACATAGCCACTGGACATTTATTCTTTCATTGTGGATTCTGATTATGTTTGCAGCCTAGATTCTCCACCTCATGAAAGTAACCGTTTTTCTTTTGTGCTATTTGACTTAGACAAGATATCTGGTGCCAAGCTGGCAAGACGTGCATTGCTGGAGTCCTGAACAAGGCACTGGGTCCACTGTTCAAGTTTACTGATGCTTTGTCGGGGAGAGTTATGTCAGCTTATCTTTTCTGAAGCCAGTTCTGCACCTCTTCAACAACGAAATCCCAGTCAGAAGATGGAGACACAGAGCTCACAAAAGCAGTCAAAGATGTATCCTCAAGTACCTCAGTGAAAAGTGTATGACCATGCCACCAACAGTGCACAAACAGCAGCAGCCTCCAGTTCACCCCAGCTGCTGAAGATGATCCAAAGCTTCCCCGTCCCACAAGAAAAAGAAAAGTTCAGGTAGCTACTTCAAAAAGGCAGGTCAATCCCACCAACTCCAACCCACCAGAGCATCCATTGAACTGGAGCTCTCCATGTATCTTCAGACACCTGGGCCTGACTCAGAGACTGACCCGCTGGAATGGTGGAAGCACCATGAGACAAACTTTCCATTGGTGGCCAGGCTGGCCAAAAGTACTTGTGCATTCCTGCTACTAGTTCTTCATCTGAAAGGGCTTTCAGTGCGAGTGGGAACATCATCACACGTAAGAGGTCATGTCTTAAGCAAAACACAGTTGACCAACTAGTCTTCCTTGCACTCAACCTGTAAATTTGACAGTAAATATCTACATCTGCAAAGTAGCCATTGTCTGTTGCACTTTATTTATGGTTAATGCCTTAAATAGAGTTCTGTTCAACCCTGATGCTTACTTTGTCACTTTATATTGGTTTGCAAACTTTGCACTACAAGGTTACAGATTTCAGAAAGTTGAGAAATAATTGTGTTTATTTTCTATACCTATTTTATTTTCACTTACTACACACGGGACAGACATGACTGGGGGGAAAGGGAGAAAGAAAGAGGGAAAGAAAAACAATGGGGAAGAGGAACGGTGATAAAGGGCAAAAAACAAAAACCAACAAAACAAACAGACAAAAAATACATATATCAATCACCTGGATCACCTGTTGAGAAAGAAAAAAAGAAAACAAGCAAAAAAAGAAAAGAAAAAGAGAGCAATTAATATATAACATCATCACGATAATCTATGTGAATATAACAGTAAATACTAAATATTAAACATTATTGTGCAGCACATAGGATCGACAGCACACAGTGTGCTTTGAGGTAGGAGCCAAAAAAGGTGTAGTTTCTGTCTGTGAGCACCCATGTGTACACCTGTGAGCATGAGCGCGCTTGTATTCAAAAGGTTCCTTCATGTAATGATCTGCTAGAGGGTGTGAGGGCTACACCCTATTTTTAACTTAAAAAATATAAAAAATATTTTATTCAGCATAATTGCATCTGAAGATAATATTGACACCTATGCATGAATACATTTGCATGAACTGGAGATGGCATCCCATGAGGTCTTAAATCTGGTCAAATTGTATGATATACTTGCAGAAACTGACGAATCTGCAGATGCAAAGTTGGAATGTTGGTCAACAAATCTAACTAGTTAATGTATGTATGGTTAATTAATGTACTGTTTATAAGATTGGGGAAGCCTGCAGTCAGCTGAGACTGAAGAAGTCACTTGGATGAGTGACGAAACGTTTCTCCCACCGAAAACCCAGATGAACAGAATCAATCTTTGGAGAACTAGTTAATGTAGAAAACCAGTTAAGCTGGAACACTGGCATGAGTGGAACTTTCTTTGAAGATTTCTTTGTTGGACTCTGAGCAAATAAACTCTCATCTAATGTAAGAAGTTTTCATGACACTTGAGCCCAGAATTAACTGGCACAATCTTAGCTTACAGCCAGCTGTTGTTGTTTAGTCACTTAGGTTTAAGTTAGATAAAAGAAAGATATTACAGCAAAACAAAATTAGGAACTACGATTAGCATGTGTGATGTTTTGTTTTACACTCTGTTTCATGTTTCCTGTTTGTCAAACGTGTCTGCGGCTCTTACTATTGGCTGAGTGATGGACTATTATAGACACACAAACCTACACTTTGGTATTTTGGAACCATTTATTTTATGTATTTGTGTATTTGTTCTAAATGTTCATGTGGTGAAGCTTCTCAACATGAAAAATGAAAAATGAATGTCAGTGAATCGAGTGTCTCAAGGCAAAGAAATGTGCTTCAATAGCCAAGCCAATCACCTGATGCATTTTCTATGAACGGTTAATGTATTACCCTTAGGGAGACAAGATTATTTATACATAGACACATGCACACATGCTGAAACTGAGATAGTAACCGTGGCATTAAAACAAAAGTGCTATCAGATTAAAACAGGAAATAAAAAGGGGAACCACTGAATATAGAGGCAAAGACTCACTCAGAAGAGATTAAATCATTGAAATTGTTTAAATCTTTTGAGCACAAAACTAATTCACCCAATCACACACATTTATACACTGCTTTTATCTATCATAGTTTGTTTCTAACATTCTTACACACATATACATGCACACATACATGCGCGCACACACACACACACACACACACACACAGATCATCACAAAACATTTACAGTAAAGGTGGTAAAATATTCTCATTTAGTGAATCTTTGAAAAATACGCTGGTTTTTTTTCATATGATCTTTTTTCATTTTTCTCTGATCTGTTTTTTTTAAACCAAGAAAATCTGATGCTGCTGTTTTTGTGTTTGTAATGTGAAAAAGGCTGCAACATGGAGCAAAATTATTTCTCCATTAGTAAACCATCCACTGACATTAAGATCTTGTAGAAAAGGGGAGTATAATGCCCTCTTCTTGCAAGGAAGTTGTGAAACTTCACTTTCACACTCACTGATAGCACACAGCACCGAAATGTCTGAAGCTGAAGTTGTGTACTCTGATGTGAAGTTCACACGAGGAAAGGTGGGCGCTAATGGTGAGTCTTATCCATGTGTAAATGTACAAATGGAAAGATTTTGATGTGTTAGGTTTGAGTGTGATGTGAATATCGTTTGTTTTCATGTTTTTTAAAAATTGAAAATGTGTTCTTTGGTCACACAGAGCTCTGCCCTTGCTCACAAAACATGAGACTGAATCAGTAAAAAAAAAAAAATCCTAAACAAGAAACGGTAAAACAGAACATTTGATTTCTTCCAAAATGGGAGCTTAAAAAAAGATGCACAAACGTGTACAACAAATAGCCACCCTAGGCTTTTACAGTAATACTAGTACACTATTTTTTCTTTAAAAGTGTTTTTTTCTTACATCGCAACCTTAACTTAAGACTAAAAATATCCCAGTGATGAATATGAGATATAAACATTTAAGATGTGAGCAAGCTCACAGCAGCTTCAGAAAAATGAATGCGGCAAAGTGAGTGAAACAAAATTAACAAATGGTAAATGGTCTGTATTTATACAGCGCTTTAATAGTCCCTAAGGACCCCTAAGCGCTTTACACAACCAGTCATCCACACATTCACACACTGGTGATGGCAAGCTACATCGTAGCCACAGCCACCCTGGGGCACACTGACAGAGGCGAGGCTGCCGGACACTGGCGCCACCGGGCCCTCTGACCACCACCAGTAGGCAATGGGTGAAGTGTCTTGCCCAAGGACACAACGACTGAGACTGTCCAAGCTGGGGCTGGAATGGGCAACCTTCTGATTACAAGGCGAACTCCCAACTCTTGAGCCACGATCACCCCGGGCAAATTTGAAAAAGGGCATTTTTTCAGATTTATAAAGAGCCAAAGTAAGAGTCAGAATTAGGAAGTGGCTCTGATGGAGCGATAGATTATTTAAGAGTGTGTGAGTGAGTGTGTGAGTATATCTGTGTTCATATCTACTTCATACTTGACGTGTGTGTTGCTTAAAAGAAAGTGTAGTGCTGGCTTTGAGGTTGTGTGGAGGAGCAATTATTAGCTGAAAGATTATTTGCATCTTCTTCTTCTGCATCAGGAGACCTCAGCTGGCTGATTCTGAACAGGCACATTTAGAACAGACACTGTAGTAATCTACATGAACCTGTTTGTTGTGCTTTAGTTCCTCTTCACTGCCTACTTAAAACAAATGTGGGAATTCAGTAACTAATGTTTAATCAACATTAAAAATTGTGACTACGGCAGTGTATTCAGGTTACAACTCCTCGGAATACTTTAGTAATCATTGAATACAACGAATGGAAACCTACTTAGGCTTAAAAATACACCAAGGAAAGAGAGATGGCTTCAAATATGAATACAGCTTTTTATTAAAAATAATCAAAATTAAAGCAAACAGCATGAGGCCTGCACACAACTATAATATAGACTGTAACAGTGTCTATGGCCTACATGCTTCTCTAAAAATCAGTACCAATAACAAACTATGAAGGGAGGCGAGGACAGACAGTAACCAAGTAAAGGAAGGAATTCACACCCAAGGTGGTGTACAGTAAGGCGAGTTGTGAAAGGGAGGTGACACTGTTAATGTTAAAAAAGGTGACGCAAAACAAAGTCAAACAAACCCCCAAAAACCAGAAAGATAGTAATCGCAGATAAAAGCAATGAGCTGGACTTCACAGCTAAGAACAACTTGACCCGAGACTACGTGCCTAATAGCTGTACATCAAAATAAAACCATTAAAAATGTATTCCAGGCATAGAAGGCTTCAAGTATATATATTAATCCACACACACACATTAAAATCATATAAGTTCACAGGTGAACAGAGTTAATGCTGCAGTTTAATTTGAAGCCAGTATTTTTCTTCTTCCTTCAGCTTCTCTGTTTAGGAGTCATCACATCTGCATCATTTGTCACCATATTGCTAGCATCCTCCTCTTTCACACCAACCCTCTGCATGACTTCTTTCACTACATCCATGAATCTTCTCTTTGATTTTTCTCTTCTCCTCCTGTGTGGGAGCTCCATCTTCAGCATTTCTTGTCCACTTTATCCACTAGCCCACATCTCCATTTGTCCAAACCATCTCAGCCTCACATCTCTTTCTCTGAACCACTTGACCTGATCTACACCTCTTCATCACCACCTGCCTCCTGCCTTTTTGTCAGTACCATCATCTCCAAATTATACATCATATATTTTGTGTCACACATCGCCACTGACACTCGTCTCCAGCTACTCCACCCTGCCTGCGCTCTCTTCTTCACCTCTCTAATGCACTGTCTGTTGCTTTGGAAGGTTGATCCCAGGTGTTTAAACTCATTTACCATCACTAGCTCTGCTCTTTAAAACCTTCTCCTGTTCAGTATTATTAAAGATGTTTATAAAAACAAATTAAAATGGCAAAAACATACTATAAGTCCCACGTTGTTATTGAGGTAGTTTTACTTTAACACCTAAAATCTAGCTCAATAAATTCTGAACCACATTACACCACATCTCACATCTATATCATGTTTCCTTTTCTCACTATTCAGAGGGTCCTCAACAAGCTGTGGTGAACAAAGGTCAAAGGTCACCTCAGAGAGAGTGCTCCTGGTGGTTCTCAGTGTTCTCCTGGCAGCTGCTGTCATTGCTCTGTGTTTCACCAGTGAGTTAATATTAGAATTTAATAAGACTCAAATTAACATCAGTTATTTTCAGTAATGTTAAGAAAAATAATGCTTCGGTTCAATGTTTTCCTCAAACTACTGTTTTTACATTTAACATTTTTTTTCAATGTAAGCAAAAAGTGACATGAGTGATGTATTTGTTTATTTATTTGGTTTTAATATGTTTTAAACAGCATTTAAAATAATTAAAACTAACAAAGAGCTCAAAAATCTGGAAGGTCACAAAATGAAGTGTGAACGTAATTTCACAGGTAAGACTATTAAAGATACACTTTGATATTTGGTCAGACATTCCTGATGAATGACTGATTAAAGTTGATTTTTTAAATTCTTTATTCTAACAGAGACTCTCTCTAAGATAAAACCATGCAGCACGGTGCAGCCGACCTGTCCAGGACCTAAAGTAATAGGTAAGTAATGGATTTTGTCTCTGAGACACAAACTTCAAGCTAAGTTCACACAAACATGAACAGTGATTTCTTCCACCTGACTGAAGTCGTTGCTGTAATCTCTTCAAAGATGATCCTTGTTATAAATGTGAAGAAGGCTGGGAGCTACATGGAGGAAAGTGCTATTACTTCTCCAACAATAAATCATCCTGGAACCAGAGCAGAGATGAGTGTAGAGCTAAAGGAGGAGACCTGGTTAAGATAGACAGCAGAGAGGAGCAGGTATGAAACACTGCTGCAGGTTCATGTTCTCATATGTTTTATCACATCTTTATGTTTCATCTTCTCAGCACAGAAAAGTCTAACAAGGTGATTTTCATCATATTTTCCTGATCAGACTTTCCTGGAGAGAAGACTGAGAGATGTAATGACTGAAGTTGAGGACAAGTTCTGGATCGGACTGACAGACTCAGCAGAAGAGGGCAGATGGGTGTGGGCGGACGGATCACCACTGGATCAAAGGTTTGATTGTTGTGAAAATATATTTTTTTCATATTCAGAATTAAAGTTACCAGTTTTTACTGAACTAGTTATTTTTGTTCTTCATCTCTTAGTTTGAAGTTTTGGAATCGCAACGAGCCAGACAATTGGAATGGGACAAATGGGATACATCCTGATGGAGAGGACTGTGCAAGGATGGGAGAAAAAGGTGGAGCTAAAGATCTGAAGTGTTGGTTTGATGCATTTTGCTCAAAGCCTCACAGAAGTATTTGTGAGAAAGCAGGAGCAAAAGGACAGATTAAAAAAGTATGTGACTGAAATTCACATATGAAACACCAGAGTGGAGTGATGCAATTTTCAAAAGTAATATCACAAACAGGAAAAAGGGAACACAATGAAATAAGCATCAGTAATAGTTTGTATCTGATATTTTTCCTTAGTGATGTGATTATTATGTGCAACGTGTGGCCACCTGTGAAATTTATTAGAGTCCTTTCAATAATAAATCACACTTTTTAACCAATTAAATAATTACAAAGTATTTTGTATACAAAATCATTAAAAAATCATACCTTTAAATTATTTATTATCACTTCATCACCTTTAAAGGAGGAAGAAAGAGTAATGCACTAAAACAATCAAACAAACAAACAAAGATCCTGTGTTTCTCACACTGTGAGAAGCTTTTTTTAAGTGCTATAAATAAAAACTCTTTTCTGAACTCTCACATCTGTACCTCTTGAAAAATGTTTCCAGACTTTAAACATGCAAAATCAAACAGAGGGTCAAAGGTCACCTCTGACAGCATGGCTGGCTCTGTGTCTTCCGGTTTTCTCAAGCGAGTAAAGCTTTTTCACACCCACAGTAGCCTTTTACATTTTTTCTTTTACAAACACTGCTATTGTTTCTATGCATGCTTCACTCCCAGTGATATCTGTTACTGTGGTGATGCCAGTTAAGTGCATATGCTAATACTGAGCGGGACCCCCTTTTGCCTTCAGAGAGTTGTAGTTTTGATTCAACAAGGTGCTGGAATTTCTCCAGAGATTTTCCTCCATAAGTTTGCATGTTCTCCCCGTGTTTGCGTGGGTTCTCCTCGGGTACTCCGGCTTCCTCCCACAGTCCAAAGACATGCAGTTAGTGGGGATAGGTTAATTGATTAATCTAAATTGCCCATAAGTGTTACTGTGAGTGCGGTCTGTGTCTCTATGTGTAAGCCCTGCGACAGACTGGCGACCTGTCCAGGGTGTACCCCGCCTCTCGCCCTATGACAGCTGGGAAAGGCTCCTCTTTTTTTTCTTTTATTGTCCAGTTTAGGTGTGTCTGTGCAGAATGTAGTCTCGGTGTCTTGTTCTTACCTGACAGGTGTGACCCCCAGTGTGATGCCCTGGTGCTGTAGCCCAAGGGTGTAGATTTGGCATGGATGGAAGGGACATGTCCCCACCAATATCCAGCGATTATTGAATTGTCCCCATCAATTCAAGTAAAGAAAAACAAACCCGATAGAAGGAGAAAAAAACCCCCGATCTGTCAACGTCACATTCACCCAGCGATGCAGAAAGAGTTAAATTACGTTCTCTACTGGAGTCCTACCTCATGTGACAAATATGGCCAATGTGATTGGCTGTGCCTTTCAGGGAGCTCTGTTTCGTTTTAGCAGCGGCAAGCCTGCGCTGCGAGGACCTGCAAGGAGGACAGGAGGATGGCACATATCCTTCACATATAAAACTATGAATTGTAATTTTAAATGGTTTAAAAGCATGTAGAATAGCATATGTAGGCAAGTATATTTCTCCTTTTTTTATCAAGAAGCAAAGACAAAAAGGAAAACAAAAGAAACAGGGCAGGGTTCAGTGGTTGAATCATCCGTCCCCACCAATGCCAAAACCAAATCTACGCCCTTGCTGTAGCCCATTTGCTTCAAGGTCAGCTGTGTTGTGCTTTCAGAGATGCTCTTCTGTATAGCTTGTTTGCAATAAATGGTTGAGTGAGTTATTTTTGCCTTCCTATCATCTCAAAGTTGTCTGGCCATTCTTCTCTAACCTCTGACATCAAAAAAGTATTTTCACCCAGCGAACTCAGAACATTCCCTGTAAACCCTGGAGAAAGCTGAGCGGGAAAATCTCAGTACATCAAATAATCACACCACACTGACATCAACAACCATGTCACATTGTGGCTGATTACTACAACAACAACAACAAACTTTATTTATATAGCACTTTTAAAAACCAGTGGTATACCAAAGTGCTTAACATACAAGAGGGTCAGATATAAGTAACAGAGACAGATGAAGGGCCATGGCAAGTACCAAACATGCTCACAGGTTGATGGCATTAAAAACACAGAAACAAAAGAAATAAAAATAAATGCATAACAGAACAATATGTGTAAAGGATAAAGACTTTCTAGAGGAAGATTATTGACAGTGTGGTTTGAGAATCTATTTCAATAATAATATGAGAGACACTGCGTATGTAAAAAATGGAATAAAAGTCCAAAGTTAAAATATCTCAATGATATTAATGAGAAGAAGTGAACAACATCAAGAAAAATGCTGTCATTTATTCACCAGTGAATGATTGTGGGAGGAGAGCAAAGATGAATGTAGAGCTAAAGGATTATATCGGACAATTTAATTTAAATAAGATCCACTGAGGGTCCTGAGCTTTCTGTATTTTAACAAATAAGCATTCTCAAATATTCTCATTCATCAGCAGTGTTGGTCAAGTTACTTGAAAACAGTTATCAGTAGCTAATTATTGATTACTTCCCCCCAAAAGTTATCCCGTTACTTTACTGATTACTTATTTGCAAAAGTAATTAGTTACTTAGTTACTTTTAAAAACATGATTTACAACCTGAATAGGTAATAAAGTGATAGATCTTTCAGCCCAAATCTACTTTTTCTGCATAATCCATCATACAAAATGTAATCAAACGGAAAAGTCTATTTTTAAAACTTGTTTTATTAGTTTTAATCTTTTAACTTTATGCATCAAGCAAAAAATTTAATTATATGCAACATTCTCTGACTGGAAGAAATTTGATTAACATTTAAACCTATTTTCTGCACATTCCAGCACATAAAATAAATTTTTTTTTGTGTTTACACTCACTCTTTCAAATAGATGAAAGTAAAACACAGCAGAAAATAAATAAAATCAAAGACTAGCGGTCCTGTTGCTCTATTTTCACCTGTAAAGCAGGACTGTGGTAGGCGGAGGTTTACCCTGGTCCAGGTGTGCAGCAGCGGTCAGTGGAAGAATCCGCGAGTTTCTCTGTGAATTTCCCATTCTGTGGCAGCGCACTTGGTGCTTGCTCGGAAGTTTAGGGGGGGTTTTCGCTGTAAAAATAGCGAACAGCGGACACTAATGTTTTTGTCACTTTTTAAAGAATCAAACTCAAAGTAAGGTCAGTACTTCCACGTGTTAAACGCTGCACGCTCATACTCTCTCCCGCACTCGATATATTATCCATTGTTGATCTGCAGACAGCTGTTGTCACGAACGTCGCACTCGCTTATGTCATTGTCATGACACACTCGCAAAAAAAATCACGATTTTAGTAACGCAGTAACGCAGCGTGCTTACGGGAAAGTAACAGTAATCGAATTAGCTTTTTGCAATAGTAATCCCTTACTTTACTAGCTACTTGAAAAAAGTAATCGCATTAGAGTAACATGTTACTTGTAACGCTTTACTGCCCATCTCTGTTCATCAGCATGCATATAGGCATGAGTTGCCTATATTCATGCCTGGATTTCTTCTCTGTCTTGTGTTTGCATTGAAAATGCTCCACTTTTTTGACTGACTGTAGTTTATAAAAGTCAACACAACACAGGAACGATTTACAGATTTATTTTTGATCTTCTTTGTTTGTCTGACTGAAGATTGGAGTCAGAGTGTAACGAGTTGTCTTTTCTGTCTGACACCAGGCAGCTTTTGATTCTGATTGTTTAAATCTACATCTGTCACCAGTTCATGTCAGTGATAAATAAATTAACTGCAATTTACCGACCCCTGGATTTAAGAGCTCAGATGTGTTTTAGCAGTATTTCTGATCATGTTCAAAACATTCTTCACTTTCATGTCACACAGATCTGTGTTTTAGGATCATTTTTAGGACTAATGTACATCTCACCTTTGTTACTGAGTCTGACTAAAACCAACTGTAGGCAACATTAACATGTAGAAAACTACACCAATTTCAGGCACCCAGATGGGATCAAACATTTTCTAATATAAGACCTCAGCCTCCTTTTCCTTCTGACTTCCCCATGACTGAAATCACACTGGAAATCTTTGTGTGCACGGCAGGGATAAATAATTTTATACAACATATTCAGTGTGTGTACAGAAGTTTGCAACACAGAAATTACTGAAGAAAAAAAACAGTCCCTTCTGGTTGACGAGCAGTTCAACATTAGTAAGATATTCCATATATAAGTAAGATATGTAGTGGACTCAAATGTGGCTCAAGAAAGAACAAATGGAACAAAAAGCAGAAATCCAAAAACAAGGAGGGAATCCACACTGGAAAATTACAGGAACTCTCAATAACAGAAAGGCTTCATATAACCAGGGGAGACACACATACAAGTGAAGACAGTGAGGAAAACAGAAAGGAAGAGAGGAATATCAAACTAGAACTGAATACAAGAAATGACAAAACCTTCAAAGTAAAACAAGAAAAAAATCTTTTACTAAACAAAACAAGTACTGTCATGTTTTAAACAGTGAATCACATGTATTAGTGAAATGTTTGTTATGAAAGATGTAGTGATTTTTTTTTCAGCACAGAGAGGGAAGTGAATGACCACAAGTTAAAAAAGTCAGATTCTGAGGAAGCGTAGCTTTTTATAAGCCCTCCTCATTTTTCAGTGTTGTCTGTTGTCAGTGATGCTGACAAAGCTGTAAAATGTCTGAATGTCTGCAGAACTTTGCTCTAGTGTGAACTTTACAAGAGGAGACAGAAAGGTAAATGGAGACTGTAATCTTTTCTGTTTGTGTATCTATGAGAGAAAAGTTTTGTAAGAGAAATCTCTGAAAATCTTTTTATTCTGTTTGCTGCATTTTAGATTAATGTGAATATAGTGAATTTTTAAACTTGCATTTTACCAGCAGCCATGAGTGTTCACACCACTCTGGTCTGCAATCTAGTTTTGTGTTTTTGTTGCAGAGGCTGTTACTCTGAAGTTAAGACCTCAAGTGTGATTTGCCACAGCAGAGCTGCCTGGTAGGTAGAGAGCAGTAATTAATGAACACAAGTATGAACTATGAGTCCAATCAGCATCTATTATGAGGCAAAAAGTCACAGGAAGAATTCTGTAACAAAAAGATGATCTCCAGTCATGCAGAGCTGTGTCTTTGGAAACAAAACTTGAAACAGTTACCAAACCTTATTATAAACACAATGTGAATTTCTTTGGATAAAAGTCTGAACTTTTTAAATGTCTCCTTCCCTCTCATGCCTCTCACTTTGTTGTGTTTGTTAATTGTTGAAAGAAATAAACTGAAGAGAAGATTTGCCTTTTTACTGTAGAGTTTTGAAAGGAGAAGCCAAAGTGAGGGAGTGGCTCTGAAGGACTGCCATCTGTGTGTATGTGTTTGTTTGTGCAACTTCTTTGTGTATCTGCTCAGCAGGTGTATTGCTGACGAAGAAGTGCAGTGTGTATTTTGAGCTTTCTTGTGAAGTTCTCAGTTAATATTTACCAACTTTTACCTGAGATGGTCTGTGAGTCATTTAGGAAAATCAGCAAATTATGCTATTTAGAGGAAGCGAAAACATTTACTCACACTATTTTAATATAAATGAATACCGAATGAGACAAAAAGTAGCACAAAAAAAAGTTGAGCTATATGACTGTGAAAGAAAACAAATGTTTTTATTTGTGCCAGGCTATAAACATTTGAGCAACCTTCAAACTCCTCTGTGTTAGCTTAATGTTTCAGTTAGTAGCTGCTTGCTGTTTCATCATCACAGTATCTGTAGTTATATTAAAACAAAGCCAGAGTTGGCTCATTCTGAACGATAGTTGTGAACAGACCCTTATTTCTGCGATCCCAGTAGTTCTTCTTCACTTGCTGCTTAAAAAGATCTCATAATTCAATTACTTTTCTTTATTTAAAATTGTGCCTGTTAGGCACTTGTCATCTTTTGTGATGTTAAAAAATAATGAGTTTGAATAAAGCTAAATTGTTCATTACAGAGTTAAATATGTTTGCTCGCCAATAAATTTAAAAGGGAAAGGAAGATTTTTCTAGATAAGTAACAACGTTTGATGACATCTAATAATAATAATAATGACATTTAAGTCATATTTTTGGCAAAGTATTTGATAAGGTTAAAAAAATGACCACAGCTTTGTTAAAACAGATTTAGAACCATGTAAGAAGCTTCTCCATTTTTTGGGTTACCAGGTAACTAAAAGTAAATATGCACAATGCCCTAAACCAACATAAAGCATGAGAAAATAAAGTTTTCATTAAAACTTAAGTGTGGATATAATTAAGTTTAAGAAGACATTTTGGATTTCAGCACAACAGTTTGTATCCCAGACCTGTAGATACTGTACCTTGATGTGTATGACTACGACATTATCCACATTAAAATAAAGCATTTTAAGATTTAATAATGAATAAAATTAATTGAATAAAATATGTTTTTGTAAATTCATTTCCAGAGACTCACCGTGATTCAGAGACTGTTGGATTAAGTCTGAAGTCAGGATCTTGAAGGTTCAGCATGATGAGCCGTCCGCAGAGCTTCATAGAAGGTAAGAACATTAATGTGATGTTAAAACAACAGGAAGGTGACGGAGCTTCAGTCAGTGATCATTATCAGACTTTGAATTAAAGTTAACTTGTTTGTGCTGGAATAGAAAAACATTATATGAATAATATTTAAAAATATGTTGAGCCCACATTCACTGTTTAATCATATTAGATTATTTTAATCTTTTCATAAATCAGAAATATAAAGATTTAAAAATAATTGATGAAGAAAGAGTGTTTAAAAGTTTTGCAAAATGAAGATGTGAAGAGTGTGTCTGTGAAGGTTCTCAGTCATCAGGTCATCTTAGTCTAAGGAGCTTGGAAAGAAAACCGTCTGGACTTCTTTAAGTTGCTTGAAGACGTTTCACCTCTCTCAGTATATTAATGACTAACCTCGTATTGTGGATGGATTATCTCAGTTGTTCTCCTGACTGAACGTTGGTCTGTTTACAGCATCCTGGCATGCGATTGCATTTGTCCCTAACCATCAGGAACCCTCGTGTTAACTTTTATCGAGTGATAAAAGTTTATCATCGTCACTAGATGATTGGGTGAGACACGTTAGTGTTAAATTCTGATTTTCGTGAACGCTTTTTCCTAAGTTTCCCCTTTATGACTAACCCTTTCTGTGAACAGTTTTCCTGCTGCCTTTCTTCCCGTTTGGAGTACAAGTGAGCCGGTGTTTGGAGTCGCGTGTTGGAGTACCAGTGTGTGAGGAGATCTTTCCTTTCCCAAACCATCCTTGGACCCGTGGACCCCTGGATTCTTCCCCCACTTGTACATAGATCGCACTTGGTGATGTGTAAATAAACTGTCAAATTGAACTGTGGATTCCTGTCTGCGCCTGAGTCCTCTCATACTCTTGACAGATTTGCTTCTTGTTGAATTTGATATTTACATTTGTATCCTCTAAGGTTTGATGATTAAAGAAACATTTACGGACTACTAATAATGTAAAATGTAATTGCCAAAAATAAAGTGTCTCCTGCTACCTTCTAGCAGATAAATATGAACACAGTAAACACATGCAAACATGCAAAATGACACGAGAACAATAAAACAATAAGGCAAAGAAGACTAACTCCATGGAAACTAACTACAAAACACATTTCATTCAGAAATAAATAT
This sequence comes from Oreochromis niloticus, assembly GCF_001858045.2. Classification (NCBI taxonomy): domain Eukaryota; kingdom Metazoa; phylum Chordata; class Actinopteri; order Cichliformes; family Cichlidae; genus Oreochromis; species Oreochromis niloticus. The sequence goes on along the minus strand of NW_020327218.1, from coordinate 35,700 downwards.
TGAGCTCATCAGGAATCCAAACACAGCCTTTTAATGACAAACAGAAACTACAAATCTAAGATTCTAAGAAGACAAACTGAAAAAAACCCACACACATATGTACATATGATGGGAGTCAGAGTGTAACAAGTTGTCTTTTCTGTCTGACATCAGGCAGCTTTTGATTCTGATTGTTTAAATCTACATCCGTCACCAGTTCATGTCAGTGATAAATAAATTAACTACAGTTTACCGAACCCTGGATTTAAGTGATCAGATGTGTTTTATCAGTATTTCTAATGATGTTCACAACATTTTGCACTTTCATGTCACACAGATCTGTGTTTTAGGATCATTTTTAGGACTCATGTACGTCTCAGCTTTGTTACTGAGTCTGACTAAAAGCAACTGCAGGCAACATTAAGATTAGTTAGAAACATAGAAAACTACAGATGGGATCAATTATTTCTAATATGAGACCTCAGCCTCCTTTTCCTTCTGACTTCCCCATGACTGAAATCACAATGGAAATCTTTGCGTGCACAGCAGGGATAAATGTATGGGTCAACTTTTTTAAAATTAAGGTCTGGTTACAGATACAAAGCAGAAAACTACGTGTATAACTCTGCGCTCAAGTGCCCTCGCTTGTGTGTGAGTTTCAGCTTGCAAGTACTAATTTTGACCAGTTTTTTCTTCCTTTCATCAATCACAAGTTTAAAAATCCAATCAGAGAACAGATGGGTTTGGCTGTCAGAGTGGCGCTTTACTGAACTTCAGGTCCTGGAAGGGTAATACATTTTAAAGATGGAGGACGACGACAGCACTTCTTTGGGACAGTGTGAGGCACGGGCAGTGACTATAGAAAACAAGAACTGAAAAAGTGTAAGAGTAGAACTTCAGATGTTGAAGTGTGTAAGGACAAGGAATGCTCAGCTTTTTGCAGATTTCAGGGATTTCAGATTTCTTCTGGACCCAGGAAACCCATACCGGTCCTGATAGTCTCCCTCACTAGTTTTCTCCGAGGGTGAATGTTGCTGTTGATGTGGACTATTATTAAATGAAAACAACATTAAACGTCCACAAAACCTGCTGCTGCTGTTTTTATCTAAAGTTTCCATGTTACCAGGCTGAGGAGGGCTCTGAGTGTAATGGATCTAAAACTTTTTACATCTTCAGTTTCATGTCATCCTCGGTCTTATGTTAAAAACTCAAAGGACAACACCACATTTCTGATGTTAACAGTAACTCTGGGCCTCTGTGGAGTGAAAACTAAGGAGTGCTGAATCATTCAAACATACAGACTATCAGAGTAACAAGTGTGTAGCATTGCTAACTAGCTAGCAACAAGCTTTTAACAAAGTGCGTATGCTAACGGCTAATCTAGCAATTAACAATAGAGTGATTTTAGATGTTGTAGAACTATACAATGATAAACCATGTGTCTTTTTCACAATAGTGACGTTGTTGTATTTACTTTAATTTAATGAGTTGTCATTTGCGGTAAACCCATCACCAGACAAACTGGAGCAGCCAGGCTACGTGAAGAGTGTAGGGGGGCCTATTTGCAGTCGCGTCTAGCAGGTGTATCGGCGGAGTGTGACGCAGACAATCCACCTCAGGTCACTACTGCCCAGACTCTGGCTCCATAAGTGTAAAAGGGCTGCTCCCACAGGCGGGAAAGTTTGGCTTCATTTGTGTCCAACAGAGGAAGTGCAGCCAGGTTGTCCCATCTATTCTACAGTCATTGGTCACGGGCCTTTCACATCGGATGCGGCATGCGCTGCGCTCACTGCTAGCTAGAGCAAAGGATCCAAAAGTTGTGTTGCTCTACGTGTACTAGATGCATCTGCTCCTTGTCATTTTCAGACATGTATCTCTCTGACTTTATATCCTCTACAAGAGTTTGTGTTGTATTATGTTCAGATGTTTAATAAAAAAAAATGTATTACTCATTCATGAAGAAGAAAGCTTTGTAACTATCCCGACTGGTAAAGAGCGTGTCGTTTTCACACACTCCTTTCCCCCTGATGGCAGAGCCATTGAAAAGGCTCAGGAGGTCCCTGTATAAGCACGGAAACCTGTGACAAAAAGTTCAACCAACTTGGACACGCACAGAATGTTTTCATTGATGGTGTGGGTGAACTTCAGGCTATGTCACAGCCTGCGGCACTTGTGAGTACGCCGCCACGTAAAGCACAGCGGGAAACCGTTAACGTGTACCGTAAACAATAGACATGAATGGGTTTCAGAGCACAGCGCTGAACGTGCCACGTCCTATGTGAAACAGCCTTTATTCTGGTCACCCCTGAGTTTGTGTTAAAGTAATACTAAAGTCATAATGATATTTCTGACCATTGGTATACAGCAATGTAATCCTTTCAAAACCTACCGAAACTTAAAGGACCTAACTTGTATGAGTCTTTTGGGATATATATATATATATGATCTGAAGCTCAGCAAAGTGCCACTCCGACATCCAAATACATCTATTCTCTATTTACAAGGTTACAAAACTAAGTTCACAACTATGCAGTCTGATTTCTAGTACAAAATATTTATCACCACAATTTGAGGCCATATAAATGCATTAATACAACATATTTTGCAACAAAGAAATGACTGAAGAACAAATGAGTCCCTTCTGGTTGACTAGTGGTACAGGTTTTTTTCTTTGTTCTTTACTTGGTTCAGTTTAAGCGCATGTTTCCCACGAGCAGTTCAACATTAGTAAGGTATCCCATATACCAGGAAGTGACGTGGTGATGATATGAAAGATTAGTGATTCTTTTCTCAGTGCAGAGAGGGAAGTGAATTACCACTAGTTTAAAAAAAGATTTTGAAGAAGCGGGGCGCTTTATAAGCCCTCCTCATTTTTTCAGTGTTGTCTGTTGTCAGTGATGCTGAAAGCTGTAAAATGTCTGAATGTCTGCAGAACTTTGCCCTGGTGTGAACTTTACAAGAGGAGACAGGAAGGTAAATGGAGACTGTAATCTTTTGTATTTGTGTATCTATGAGAGAAAGGTTTTGTAAGAAAAATCTCTGAAAATCTTTTTATTCTGTTTGTTGCATTTTAGTTTAATGTGAATATAGTGAATTTATAAATTCACATTTTACCAGCAGCCATGAGTGTTCACACCACTCTGGTCTGTAATCTAGTTTTGTGTTTTTGTTGCAGAGGCTGTTACTCTGAAGTTAAGACCTCAAGTGTGATTTCCCACAGCAGAGCTGCCTGGTAGGTAGAGAGCAGTAATTAATAAACATGATAAAAATGATAAATAATCAATAAACAGTATGATATATGAGTCCAATCAGCGTCTATCATGAGGCACAGAAGGATTCTGTAACAAAAAGATGATCTCCACTCATGCAGAGCTTGGAAACAAAACTTTTAACTGAATTATTAAAAGTCATCAAACCTTATTATAAACTTATTAGAAACATATTATAAACATATTATAAACAATGTGAATTTAACTGAATAAAAGTCTGAACTTTTTAAATGTCTCCTTCCCTTTCATGTCTCTCACTTTGTTTTTATTGTTGTGTTTGTTAATTGCTGAAAGAAATGAACTGAAGAGAAGATTTGCCTTTTTACTGCAGAGTTTTGCAAGAAGAAGTCAAAGTTACTAACAAATGAGGGAGCGGCTCTGAAGGACTGTTATCTGTTTGTGTGTATGTGTGTGTTTGTGCAATTTCTACTTCATACTCCGCAGGTGTATTGCTGATGAGGAAGTGCAATGTCTATTTTGAGCTTGCTTACCACCTGTTAGCTGAGGTAGTGGTCTGTGAGTCATTTAGAAAAATCAGCATATATGCTATTTAAAGGAAGCTAAGACATTTACTTTGGTACTCACACAATAATAAAAAATACAAAAATAATTACAAAAAAAAAAAGTAATACATACTCTAAATTACACAGAAAAATGCAAATAAGTTAATATAAAAATTGAAAAAGATAAAAACTAAAAGTTAATATAAGTACAAGAACATTAAAAGAGGGAGACAATGCAAAAATCTAGTTAAACAAACATAAAAACATAAAAGGTCGAGTTCACCAAAACTCATTAATAGGAAAATCCTCATTCATGCCTCTGTAAACGAAATATCCAGAATACCAATACCACCAATATCAATTGGTCAGCTGGTTTATTTGTGAAGCTGTGATTGGTCCATTTGAAAAAAATTCCTGTTTCCTGTCTTTTACTTAAACACAAACTGTTTCACATCTTACAATGACCCTGATGAAGACCACAACCCGAAACGCGTTGCTAACTTAATAACTTCTTTCTCATTACTTTTAAGTGTTGCTGGAGTTTCTGCATTACTAGATTCATATCTTCTGTATGAACCTTGGAAGTAGGTGAAGTTGTACCAGAAATAATTGTTGCATAAAGTTTGAATAAAGCTAAATTGTTCATTATATTTTGAGTTAAGTATATTTTCTCTCTAACCAAATTTAAAAGGCAAAGGAACTTTATATAAATTTTTTGTAGATTAGTAATCATATTTATAATAATAATGACATTTAAGTAATATTTTTGGTAAGGTATTTGATAAGGTTAAAAAAAATAACCCTAACCCCTTTTTTTAAGTTTCCTCTCTCATTGTCCCTCTTCCCCTCTGTTTTTCTTTCCCTTCCTCTCTTTCTTTCTTTCTCCCTTTCCTATCCCCCAGTCATGTCTGTCCCGTCTGTAACAACTGAAAATAAAATAAAATAAAATAAAATAAATAATAACAACAAAGGTCAATCAAATGGACCAATATGGCAAGGCTGTGATTATCCACTTGGTAAAGTAAATCCATTGGGCATCTTTCTTGGCCTTCAGATTAAAATTCTGATGGATAAAGAACCAAACGGGAAAGGCAAAGAACAAACAAACAAACAAAAAACCCCACTGCTGTCGAACATGAACCAACACGAGGGTTCATGTTCTTCTGCATTAAGTCACATTGTTATGTTTTATCACACGGGTCGGGAACCTATGGCTCGCAAGCCAGATGTGGCTCTTTTGATGGCTGCATCCGGCTCACAGACAAATCTTTAATAAAAAAAAAAAATAACGTTAAAAATATAAAACATTCTCATGTATTTCAATCCATTAATTTCCTACCGCTCATGATCATGGTTGGGGGTGGCTGGAGCCAATCACAGCTGTCCTCCAGGACAACAACAAATTTTTATTGAATAATACCTAACGTACACGGGTCGTAAACTTCAGAAAGCCTTTTATCGAAGAAGATGGCTAAAAGAAAAAAAGATGAGGAGTATCGTACTTTTCAGCAGGAATGGACAGAGGAATTCACCTTTGTGGAGAGAGCAGGTTCTGCAGTGTGTCTAATATGCAATGATATAATTGCATCGATGAAAGGGTCAAATATAAAGCGGTACTTCGACACACGGCATACTACTTTTGCATCAAAATATCCTACGGGGGACAGCAGGAAGAAAGCATGTCAAGACCTACTGTGCAGAGTGCAAGCTAGTCAGCAGCAACTAGCAACGAGGTGACTGGAATTCAGCTAGCTTTGCTGGTGCTTTAGTCATGGTCAGAAACGGAAAGCCATTCACAGATGGGGAGTATGCCAAGACATTCATGCTTGATGGTGCCAATGAATTTTTTGATGACTTCGGATAAAGACAAAATAACCAAACGAATAAAAGACATGCCTCTGTCGGCAAGAACTGTTCACGATCGTACCATCATGATGGGAAATCATGCAGCACCATTCTTTTCTCTCGCTTTGGATGAGTCAACAGACGCAAGCCATTTATCCCAGTTCAGCGTGATTGCAAGGTATGCTGTCAGTGACACACTACGTGAGGAACGTCTTGCTGTTTTGCCTATAAAAGGGACAACAAGAGGGGAGGATTTATTCAAGTCTTTCACTGAGCTCGCCAAATAAAAAGATCTACTTCAGATGTGTGGCGAGCAGCATGGTGAGGTCATGTCGCTGGTCATTCGGGTGGTCAACTTTATTGTTGCACGAGCTCTAAATGATCGCCAGTTTAAAACAGTGCTGGATGAAGTTGGGAATATTTATCTTGGTCTTCTTCTGCACAGCAATGTGCGTTGGTTGTCAAGAGGGAAGGTGCTCAGCCGTTTCGCAGCTTGTCTGAGTGAAATCCGGACTTTTCTTTAAATGGAAAACGTCGAGCAACCTGAGTTAGCTAACACTGAGTGGCTCCTGAAGTTCTACTATCTCGTGGACATGACTGAACATCTGAACCAGCTCAATGTGAAAATGCAGGGCGTTGGAAATACAGTTTCATGCCTTTAACAAACAGTGTTTGCATTTGAAAACAAGCCTGAACTCTTCATCGCCGACATTGAAACAGGTCATTTACTACACTTTTTAAGGATGCATAAACAGTCAGTGACCTTGCTCAACATCTTGATCTTCAGCAGCTAGCGGGCTTCACATCTTAACTTCTTGCTGTCATTCAGAGCTCGCTTTGGAGAATTTCGTGAGCACACTCGTCTTTTTAAGTTCATCACTCATCCACACGAGTGTGCAGTGGACAGCGCCGACCTGAGTTACATCCCCGGTGTCTCTGTCAGATATTTTGAGCTACAAGCTGCTGACCTGAAGGCCTCAGACATGTGGGTGAAAAAGTTCACAACCTTGCTTATTACAGATGTAATAAAATCAATTATTCTGACAGGAGGAGTCAGACTTTACATGGAGCCACCTCCCTCCCCAACAGGAAGTTGTTGTTTTTTTAGGCTGTAAAACAGAAAATTACAAGGACTAAGGAAGCAATTGGAGTGAGCATAAAAGCTTGACTACATCTGTGTACACTATATCTTTTCTGTGAAATATATAAAGAATATATAAAGAATATATAAAGAATTTAATCTAGAATAAAAATTCTGGATTAAATTCTAGAATAGAATTCTAGAATAAATAGCAAAGAAAACACACTTTGTTGTGTTTTGTGATTCAGAGACTGTTGGATTAAGTCTGAAGTCAGGATCTTGAAGTTTCAGCATGATGAGCCGTCCGCAGAGCTTCATAGAAGGTAAGAACATTAATGTGGTGGTAAAACAACAGGAAGGTGACGGAGCTTCAGTCAGATCTGAGTGATCATCATCAGACTTTTGATTAAAGTTATGATGTTTGTGCTGGAATAGAACAACATTATATGTATACGACTTGTTTAATCATATGAATTATTTTAATCTTTTCATGAATCAGAAATATAAAGATTCAAAAGTAATTGATGAAGAAAGAGTGTTTAAAAGTTCTGCAAAATGAAGATGTGAAGAGCAAAAACAAAAACAGGAACTGACCAAAAGGATGTGTGACATGTTAACATGTTTTAACTCAAGTGTTTCCTGTGCAAAGCATCTTAATCAACTTTAATGTTCTTGTATTGACACTCAGCTACAGTTCAGTGTGCTGTAATAGTACTAAAGTATTGTAACATGAGAAACTGTTTAAAACTGTTGTAACTGATAAATACACACTTTTCTGAACTCTCACATTGTGTCTCCTCTAAATGTTCATCAGGTGAAGCTCCTGACTCTCAGCATGGAAATTCAAGCAGAGGGTCAAAGGTCACCACAGAGAGAGTGGCACTGGTGGTTCTCTGTATCCTGCTGTCAGCTGCTCTCATCGTTATTCATCGTCTCTGTGAGTTTGTGTGGTTTTCTTTTTCTTTCTTAACTTAAAAAAATCAATGATCTGATTTTCTGTAAATCAAACGAGAAGCAAAACATTTACAATGAAGGTGTAAAACACTGCATATTGCCCACATTGGCTCTGTTTTAATCGTGTTGCAGCAAATTAAAGATGCGTCCAACTTGTAATAACTTTACTTGTTTTTTGAAAAATCTGTCTTAATTTACAAAATCTTTGTTTCACTCATTTTTAAATCAGCAGTTGAAAACATGAGAACTAAAGAAACACTGAAAATGCTCACATTGGTTACTGCTATAGTTTTAGGACAGTGACATGGCACAGTCTCTGTTATAGAGCGTACACTGTTCACTATTATAGTCTGCTCAGAGTGCTATCCTTCCAATACTGTAGATATATTCATAGGAATCTGTAGATCTGTTTACCAGATCAGTAGATCTGTATATATTTAGCACATCTGTATATTTGTTCACAGTCTGTATAGCAATATAGAAGATCTGTATGCTGTACAGATCATCTGTAAATCTGTATATCTGTACATATACAGATATACAGATGATATACATGTATAAAACAGTACATCTGTACATTTATCTGTAGTTAATCTGTATATGTCTTCTCTACTTAACTTATCTGTATATAATTGCTCTTATTGCACTTACTGCTCTTGTACTTCTTTAGACTCAAACTGTATTTCGTTACCGTGTATTTATACATGTGTAATGACAATAAAGTTGAATCCTAATCCTAAAATACAAAGCTACAAAAATCCTTTCAGTGTAAACAAACCTCACTGACTGACTGGTTTGTTTGTTCTTTTTTAATCAGCGTTTGACAAAATTAGAACGAACAAAGAGCTCGAAAACCTGAAACATCACAAAATGAAGTGTGAAAGTAATCTGACAGGTAAGCATATACAGCTGATTGTTTCTAACCTTCAGTCTAAATCAAACTCATGACACACAGCTGAGTCGGTCTTTTTTATTCCATGTGAATGATTTTTGAAGTTTTTTTATTCAAACTTTAGACAAAAATAGATGATGAATGACTGATGACTGTTTTATTCTTGATTCTAACAGAGACTCTCTCTAAGATAAAACCATGCAGCACGGTGCAGCCGACCTGTCCAGGACCTAAAGTAATAAGTAAGTTATAGATTTTGTCTTTGAGACACAAACTTCAAGCTAAGTTCACACAAACATGAACAGTGATTCTTCCACCTGACTGAAGTCGTTGCTGTAATCTCTTCAAAGATGATCCTTGTTATAAATGTGAAGCAGGCTGGGAGCTACATGGAGGAAAGTGCTATTACTTCTCCATCAGTAAATCATCCTGGAAACAGAGCAGAGATGAATGTAGAGCTAAAGGAGGAGACCTGGTTAAGATAGACAGCAGAGAGGAGCAGGTATGAAACACTGCTGCAGGTTCATGTTCTCACATGTTTTATCACATCTTTATGTTTCACCTTCTCAGCACAGAAAATTAAACAAGGTCATTTTCTTAATCTTTTTCTGATCAGACTTTCCTGCAGAGAAGACTGAGAGATGTAATGACTGAAGCTGAGGACAAGTTCTGGATCGGACTGACAGACTCAGCAGTAGAGGGCAGATGGGTGTGGGCGGACGGATCACCACTGAATCAAAGGTTTGATTGTTGTGAAAATATATTTTTTTCATATCCAGAATTAAAGTTACCAGTTTTTACTGAACTAGTTATTTTTGTTCTTCATCACTTAGCTTGAAGTTTTGGTGGGGCAATGACCCGGACAATTGGAAAGGGCACAATGGCGAACATCCTGGTGGAGAGGACTGTGCGAGGATGGGAGAGAAAGGTGGAGCTAAAGATCTGAAGTGTTGGTTTGATGCATTTTGCTCAAATCCTCACAGAAGTATTTGTGAGAAAGCATTAGTAAGGGGAAAGTTTAAGAAAGTATGTAACTGAAATTCATTAAAGTCTATCAAACACCAGAGTGGAGTGATGCATTTTTTGAAAGTAATGTCACAAACAGAAAAAATGAACATAATAAAAATTTTGCGAGTAATATTAAAAGGAGACACAGAGATTAGAAAAGTGCAGAAGTTGAAGACAATAACAATTGGGTCATATAAAGCAATCAGAGTCGTTTCACCTTTTCTGACATCATCTCAGCAACATGAAACAAACACACTGAACAGTTTCTTTTCATTCAGTCACAATGTCATGATTCTGGATCATTAACCAAGACTGTTTTGGGACTGAATTCTTGTTTAATATCTGATGATCCATTCAGTTAATTTATTTATTTACCCTACCCTGACACACACAAACACACACACACACACACACACACACACACACACACACGCACTCACTGACAGTATGTTAAATTGATTTTTTAAAGAAGTGTCTCTTCTGTTGGTTAACAAGTTTTCTAGTTTCTTTAATTTTGTTTTTAACTAAACTTTTTGTTATAAAAAATATTTGAGTGTTTCAACAGCACAGGTACAACTGCAACTTTTTAAAAAAAGAAATTCAATAATATTTTATCAAATTAAATATAATTCTGTTTTCGGTGTTTTCTTTTAAGTAAACTCAGTTGTTGTTTTAAGTTATTTTAAATATTTTAAATATTTTACTTTTGTTTCCAGACAAACAGAAATTGCAGAGGAGGATTATTCACATCATACTTTGGGATGTTTCAGAATGTTGGAACTAAAAAACTACGGGTGTTAAAAAAAGACTCCATAACAAAAAGGTTTTTTAAATACAAACGCAAAAGTCAGACAGTTAAAGTTTGACCACAGGGGGGCAGTATTTCCATGCCTGTATTCCTTTTTTCACTGAGTAAACAAGTTTGAAATCAAGCCTCAAATAAATGAAATAAAAATGGACAAAACGTCAAATGTTACCCAAATTTAAATCAATTATTCTTACACAACCTGACTGTGGATGAAGCCTCCTCCAATTCCTTTAAAATTCTAAAAAAAACCCACTTTGTTCTTCGGACTTCTTCAGAGTCTGAAGTCAGGATCTTTAATACCCCCCAAAAGCAACACAGATTACAACTTGAAAATAGAAAGATGAAGAAGGAGCTTCAGCCAGATAAAAGGAATCATAATGAGATGTGCAAAGTGTAAATTGGAATAAAACATCATCTGTGGATTAATAAGAACACCTTGGAGCCAGGGTTTTATTTAGTCAATACATGATGATTTTTGCCCCTCTCTTAATTAACCAAGTAACAGAACTTTTACGATAAAGCTGTAAAACAGTGTTGTTGGTGTGCTGACAACTTTTGACGTCTGAAGTGAAAATGAAACAAATCAAAGACCTTTTTTAGAAAATGATCACACACACACACACACACACACACACACACACACACACGTGTTTCGAAGAAAAATAAAAACTGTTATTAGTGTGTCTACAATAAGAGGAAACAGAAAACTGAAAAAACCTCTTCCCCATTCTTTAAACTGAGCCTTGAATACAGCTGCTCTTTCTGAAAGCCTGAACAAAGGAGTGAGGAAACATGTACAATCAGTCTTCATGCTTATCTGTCTAAAAATTATTTAAGGCAATATCTCTAAAGAAATATTTTTCTCCAGTTTTTTTAAAAGACTGAGTAAAATATGAAGTTTTAGACAGCCAGTTGGACTAACTTACTGAAGTCTTATCACAATGAGTTGACCACAGAGCTAAATGGAAGGTAAGAATATTAATGGACATTAAATCAACAGGAATGTGAATGTTACGTCCCCAGGCTAGTCTAGGGGTTAGGAGGGACTAACATAAAGGTAAATAGTGAAGGAGGAGCCAAGATGGCAGTTTAAAAGGTTTATTTCTTGCTAGAAATTCTAGTTCAGTTCTAGTTCAGACTGAGGGTTAACTTTAGGGAGAGCCAAGGCCAAAATAACAAACAAAACATCGCTGATATGAAAATAAAAGGAACTTACTTAAATCCAAAGAAAACAAAATATACAACCTATAACCATAACCTACCTAACAACACATAAACAGGATAAAACAGGGAATCAAAACAAAAGGCAGCTCTCCCCTACAGGCAGTCTGAACATGGAAACACAAAAAAAGGAACATACAAGTCAAAAAGGCATGCAAGCCTGCACAGGTATGGCAATCAAAAAGGCGAAAGGGCCCAGAAACACAGCTCCACAAGCATTATATAGTACTCTGCTGATTGGCAATTAGGCGGATTCTGTGAGCAGCATCCAATCAGGACAGAGGAGGTGGAGCCTAGACAGAACATAAGGCATTAGTTCACAGAAGAAAACCAACATCCTCATGGGTGATGTAACAGTGAAGAAAAAGGAGCTTCGGTGAGATCTGAGTGGTCATCAGAAAGAAAGAAAGAAAAGCCTACTATAAGAACACCATAAGAAATGTGTTGTACTTATAGCAGAAAATGTCAGTGTTGTGATTTGTCAATACATAATGATATTGACAAATTGATACATATTTAATTCTAGATGAGTGGTAAAATAACAAAACTTGAATCTTATCTATGTTGGCTTATTTATTTTATTTTATTTATTTATTTTTAGAAAGAGGGGCAATACATATTAATGAACATTTTAATAAATGTAAATATGCCAGATTATAGCCTTGGGCTAATTTCCATCTGCAGACCCTCTGGCAGGTTGGTGTTAAACACAAGTTAGTAAAAACATACAGAGACACTATTTACAGGTCATGTGACAAGGACAAAAACAGTCATCACATTATACTAGAACAAACAAATGACAAGAAGAGTGGACACAGAGGACAGTATAGATAACAATAACGGAAACACATCAATTATATTGCACAAACCCAAGTATTGCACATGCCCTGACTGTCGTGATATTGCGTTCACCCATTGCACTAACGGTTGTTTCCCTTTTTGTAATACACTAACTCTTTTTCCCGTCCAATATAAAGCATGGTTATTAAACATGATCACATGTTTGTGTGTTCCTCAGCCGCCCTTTTAAGTGACTCTTAAAGATGGGTAGACTTGTACTTTCCCTCACTGACAGTGGAAGACTATTCCAGAAGCTCACTCCCTGATATGACAGAGCATTCTGTGAAAAGGTGGTCCGCCTGAATGTCAATTCACAATCACCTCTAACAGTGGCTCGAGTCAGTCGAGACCCGGCAACACTGCCAGACTTTTGTTTAATAAAATCACTCATTGGTGGAGGCGCCAGACCATGTATAACTTTGGATATTAGACAGGCAGATTTAAATAATTTGAAATTAGTAAAATTTAAAAACTTGTATTTATCTAAAATTTGACAATGGTGATATGAAAAAGGTTTTTTGTCTAATATTTTCAATGCTCTTTTGTAGCATACTTCGATTAGCCCAATAGCAGCAGAGCTCGTATAGGACCAACTTGTAATACAATATTCAATATGAGCCAGTATCATAGAATGCAGGAATGTAATCGCTGCTGTGTCTGTTAATGATGTGCGGATATGTCTAAAGTTCTGTATATTAACATTTACAGTTTTCACTACTTTTTTAATGTGTTTTTTAAAGGATAATTTAGAGTCTAGTAGCACTCCCAAATACTTAAATTCCTCAACATTAATTAATTCTTGTGCACCCAAGCAAACTTTTACTGCAGCCACGGTTGTTTTAGGTTTACTAAAAAACATTGATACGGTCTTTTTAAAATTAAGGCACAGGCATGAGTCATTCAGCCATTTTTGTAAATCATGCAATGCCAGTGAAAGCTGATGGGCTGCATCATCAGCAGTTTTGGCTTGCGTAAAAATTACCGTATCATCAGCATACATAATCGTGTCCACATTTTTGCACACATTAGGCAAGTCATTTACATAAAGTGAAAATAACAGGGGGCCTAGAATTGAACCCTGGGGGACACCTTGCGTACAGTAAAGATAGGGTGACTTGCTATTCTTTATTTGCACGCATTGTTTTCTATCTGATAGATAAGATTTATCCATTTAACAGTGTGATTACTAAAGTTAAATGTCGACAGTGTAGACAAGAGGTTAAGATGATTCACAGTGTCAAACGCACGCTTGAAATCAAGAAAACCAGCTGCAACATAACTGCTCTTGTCTAAGTAAGATTTCACTCTCTCAACAAAAACACAGACAGCCGTTTCAGTTGAATGAAGAGTGCAAAATCCGAATTGCATAGGGTGCAAATCTGGATTGGAGTCATTAAGATGTTTGATGATAGAATTAGCAATCTTTGAAAAGATAGGGAGTATGCTAATAGGTCGATAATTAGCAGGGTCTGTTTTATCACCCGATTTATAAATTGATGTAACTTTTGCCACCTTCCAACTCAGAGGAACGACTGCCTGCGTGATTGATAAATTAATAAGATGGGTCACAGGCACCAAAAGACAAGATTTATAATGCTTCAAGAAATTGGTATCAAATCCAAACTCATCCCTTGCTTTAGAACTTCTTAATTTAGAGATTATATTTTCTACTTCATTTTCTGAATATTGAACTTTGAATCTAGAGAAGAAACATCCTCTTTGGTGTCGGTATTCCCAATATTTTGTTGAGGGTCACAAGAATTAGAAAACAATTGTCCAATTTCATTAATGGTACTTTGGAAAAAATCATTTAATTTAGTAGCTAGGCTAAGAGGCTCTGATACCAGTTCATTGGCAAATTTAAGTAAATTTGATTTACTTTTCATGACTAAAATGAGGTGAAGGAGAACAAAATGAGGAACTGATTATTTTGATATGTGATGTTTCAAGATGCTTTCACTCGATACACGAGGTTTCCCTTTGGTCCTGTTGGCAGCTGTAGTTATCATAGTTTTAAGCCTGAGTAGTGTATCTGCACTCAAACACACTACCTTGTGTTTTAAGATTGAATTAAAGATATTTCCATGTTAAAAATATTATTGTGACAAACTATAATTGCAGATTTCTTCTTTTCTTCAGGAGAAAATGTTTATTGTGTTTTTATTGAGATGATGTCAGAAAAGCTGGTGTTTCCGCTTTCTGAGTCTGTCTACCTTATATTACAGAGGTGTTCATATTATTTTGTCCACCTTCGGCGCTTTTCTGAATCATCTCTTTTTCTTGCTGAAGCGATTCTCAGTTCAAAGTCCTGACTCTCAAGATGACCACAGAGAGAGCAGTCCTGGTAGTTCTCTGTGCTCTCCTTCCAGCAGCAGTGATTGTTATTTACCACTTCTGTGAGCGTGTGGCTTTCCTCAAACATCGACACCCTTGCTGTGAATATTATTTTTACCACTATAGATCTTGTTGATGCTAAAGAATCTGCATGCACAGAAAAACTAATACATAATTACATAAACAAATAATGTGACATTTCTTGTCATTGTGTTTGTTATTTTTCATATTCCAATGAAGGCTTTAAGTGTTTCAGAGTGATCACATGATAGGAAATAAAAAACCTTCACAATAAAAAAGGAAATGACAAAGACACACATACTAAACACAGATACAGAAAGATGCACACTAAACATGATATCTGTGATATCAGGATTCACCATGGTAACAGGTAAAAATAGAGCAGCACCACCGTTTTAATCCAGTGAATATGTTTCATTGTTGACTGTGATGTTTATCTTCAAGAACAGAGAGATGAAAATAGTCATTATCCTGTTGCATGACTTAAATTGGGCCAAGCTTTTATGTTGTAATAAAAAAAAAATGTCATGAATCACGAAATGAGCAGCCAGCCAAGAAACAACAGAAACCATTAAATAGTAAAGACTGGCCCTGGATATGCAAGCTGTCCAGGCTTGGACAGCTTGCATATCCAGGAGTTGGATAAGGTTTTTGCCCGAGTGATGGGTGTAGGATGATCAGCATGCTGATAATGTTCTGCATTTTGAGAATACACAGGATTTCCAAGGAACTCAAAATTCTCTCAAAATGATGGTCTTGATTGAGTTGAATAGTAAGTAAGTAAGATTTATTTATATAGAACTTTTTAAGACAAGAAACTATAACAAAGTGCTTCACATGAAAATGTAAAAGCATATCAAACAAACAATATAACAATATAAAGGTACAATATAAAAGTACAAAAGCATATCAAATATCAAATAAAACAACATATTACACATGAACATTACCCAAATGCCTGTCTAAACAGATGTGTTTTAAGCTGTTTTTTAAAAGAAGCCACAGCGCGGGGGAGGTAAACTGTTCCACAGTATTGGAGCTAGGGTTTGAAAAGTGCAGTCCCCTTTCATTTTCAAATGGGTCCGTGGAATAGATAGCAGACCACTATCAGTGGATCTAAGAATCCACTTTGGAGAGTAGGGTTGGAGAAGCTCATTGATATAGGTCTCACTTCACCTCTTCTTACATAAATGTAAAAGTGAGGATTTTAAACTTATATCTGTACTCAACCGGAAGCCAGTGTAAGGATTTTAACAATGGAGTGATATGGGAGAAGTTATTACTGTTAGAAGCCTTGCTGCAGCATTTTGGACTGCTTGGAGGGGATTTAAGGAAGCCTTACACAGACAGGAAAAGAGTGCGTTACAATAGTCTAACCAGGAGGAGATGAAGGCGTGGACAAGCACCTCCAGTTCAGCTTTGGAGACAACAGTCCTAAGTTTGGCAATATTTCTTAAATGAAAGAAGCAGGAGCAGGTCACAGATTTAATATGAGCATCAAAGGACAGAGACTGATCAAAGATTATCCCAAGATTCCGAGCAGTAGCTTTTATTGATGATGAAAAAGGACCCAGATGTTGACTACTTTGGGGCTTGATACTCTCTGGAGCAAGAATTAAGCACTCAGTCTTGTCTGTGTTCAGCTGCAGAAAATTGTTTGTCATCCAAACATTAATTTCCTTAAGACAGTCTATTAGAGTGATTAATTTGTCTAATTCCCTAGGTTTAAAACAGATGTATAATTGGATATCGTCTGCATACAGATGGTAGGAAATAGTCTTGAAACTGCTAATGATACGGCCTAAAGGCAGAATGTATAATGAAAATAACAGGGGGCTTAAAACCGAACTTTGTGGGACTCCACATGAAAATTTAGCTACATCTGACCGGAAGTTTCCCACTGAAACTAAGAGTGTTCTATCTACCAGAAATGAGGTAAACCACTTTAGGACAGATCCAGATATCCCTACCATATGATTTAAGCGATGGATTAGGATCTGATGGTCAACGGTATCAAAGGCTGAGGTAAGGTCCAGAAGAACAAGGACTGAACAATCACCCCTGTCCGCGGCCATCAAAAGGTCATTTGTGACTTTCAGGACAGCTTCTTCTGTGGAGTGTAACTTTCTAAAACCAGATTGAAAGTTATCAAGAATATTATACTTCTCCAGGGCTTTCTTTACTTGTGACCAAATGACTTTTTCTAAAATTTTACAGATGAAAGGAAGTTTTGAGATGGGCCTGTAGCTTGACTGAAGTGTCGGATCCAAGTTATGCTTTATCAGCAGAGGTTGGATAACCCCCTGTTTGAAGCAGCTAGCAGGGAACAGTATATCAGCGTGACCACAGAGGGCCCAATGGTATCAAAAATGTTACAAAATAAAGAAGTAGGTAGGACATCAGCTGGACTCGTTGAGGGTTTCATTTGGGTCAGTATTTCCGATAGATCTTTTAAAGAAACTGGGTGGAAGGAATTCATAATTATGGAGTGTGGAAGATCATGGTTGAAGGGGTTATCTAAAGGAGTTATGTTACCTCTTAGGCCACTAATCTTATCTTGAAGAAAATCTTAAAAAGTCACTACAGTCCTTATCGGAAAAGACAGGTGTACACGGCGTTGGGGGGGAGACGATGCTACTCACTGTATTGAAGACAACTTTAGGATTTATTTTTCCTACTGCAAGTAGTTTAGAGAAATAAGTGGCTCTTGAGTCTTTCACCATGTCATTAAAGGAAGAGAACAGTTCTTTTAAGTTGAGCTTATGAACCTCAAGTTTTGTGGTTTTCCACAGGCGCTCAGTTTTGCGGCACATTCGCCTAAATCTGCGGATAGCTTCTGTGAACCAGGGTGGGGATTTAACAGCGCTGCCTTTCCTGATTTTAAGAGGAGCCACTTTATCTAGAATTGTTATCAAACAACTCCACAAATTCCTCCACTACAGAGTCGGTAAATAATCGTGAATGTTTCACATGAACAGAGGGCGGAGTGTCACAACTAAAAGAGAAATCAAATAACAGATATTTATGATCTCTAATAAAAATGTCCCTACAACAACTTGGATCCATATCCAGACCCAGAATAAAATCAGATCCAGGGTGTGGCCACCGCTGTGTGTTGACTAAGTCACATGTTGGGCAAAATTAAAAGAATCTAAGAGAGTGAGAAAATCAGAAGCAGCATGGCATGAACTGTCATCAACATGGAAATTAAAATCCCCCAGCAGAAGGATTCTTTCCAGCTTGATGGTGGAGGATCGAAAGTCCCCAAACTCCACTAAGAAACTCCTAGCTAGTCCCAGTGGCTTATAGATTAAGATGACATAGAGGGGACAAGTCCTATTAATCTTCATCATCTGAATCTCAAAAGAGTGAAAAGAAGGGGTCTTCACCAGACGACAGACAAATGAGCTTCTAGCAATAACAGCCAGCCCACTTCCACGTCCTGAAAGACGCGGTGTGGTTAGACAAATACAGTCTCCTGGGCACAGTTCATTAAAATGAACAAACTCCATATTCCGCTGCCAAGTTTCGGTTAGGAACACAAAATCCCAGTTATTCTTAATAAAAAGGTCATTGAGGACAAATGCCTTATTTGAGATGGAACGACAGTTTAATAGGGTCATCTTAATTGGCAGGGCTGGAGCATCTCTGTTTCCATCCTGAGGGGCTTGGTGCAGGTTTGCCCTGCACACTCCTCTGGACTTCTTACCATTTATCATAAGCCGTGGGACAATGTGATCGTCACTCACATGGTCTGGGAAAACTGGTCTCAGACACGACATCCTGACGAAGCCGTGCATTTAGTTAGAGGTCTGTCTTAGCTAAAACATCCAACGCCAGGAGCCCCGAGCAGGACGCTAAATTAATAGTAATCTCATCCACAGACAACAGCAGAATAGGTAATGCAACACAAAACAGAAGAATAGAGAGTTTGACAGTGGCATTGCCAATCACAGGCGCCATCTTGCTTACTGCTTCAGTCCCCAGGAGCACCAGAGTACTCTCCGGGGAATAGTGAGATGGTAATGATCCTGATGAAATGTTCTGTGACCACTGCATATGCTATTGGGTTGTCTGGGTTGCATGATGCCGAATCATCCACAAACACCTCTGGAGTAGAGCTAGCCAGTGGTGTGTCCTGTAGGTCAGGTTAGGAGGAACAGATATCAGAAAGCTGCTATAAAATCCTGTGGTTCACTATCTGCTTCTGTGCGGAGAAGTGAGGCTGGGTTTAGCATATCACATCTTTTACTGTGAAATGTAGCCTTTCGTTAATACGATGAGATAACATAACATATGAGCAGCTAATAAATACTTCCTTTTCAGCTGTTGCTACTGCTTGCAGGTAGAGGACAGCCTGATGGTATTTGTAATTCCTCTGGCTGCTGTATATAAACAGAGCTCCAGTATCCACCTTTTTCATCTGTCTGGGTGAATGGTTTATCAGGATATAATAATGCTAAAGTTGGTGCAGTCTGTAGTGCAAATTTTAAGTCATGGAAAGCTTTCTCTGCATCATCAGTCTGCTGTAATCTATACAAATAGTTGTGATTCTGCCAAACCTCTTAAATTAAAGCAGAAACATGTGCAGTTTAATCACATATAGATTGGTGGATTTATTATCTGTCATCATATGCATCATTTTTCAAATACTCATGGACCTAACTGTACAGCTATGATTAAAGCAGTTAAAGCAGGCATGGTGATGTAGTAGTTATCACAGTGGCCTCACAGCAAGAAAGTTTATTCTCCCAGCTGGCTGAGATCTTTCTGTCTGGGGTTTCTCTGTGCAGGCGTGATCTTTCTGTTCTTGGTTTTTGTTTGCTGTGTGCCACAGAACCTACTGTAAAATATATAAAATAATTTTAAACTTCTTTTTTTATTAGTAGATTAGACCTGCAGATTGACCAAAATTTTGGACAAATGTCATCAAATACCAGCCCCTGGTGACTTACAGTGTCACCAGGTATCAGCAGATAAAATGGCATTTATGGAAGATTAGTGGGAGAGAGACCCTGGCAACCCTTTACCTCTGCAACAAAGCACACACACACACACACACACACACACACACACACACACACACACTCACAACTATATAGGATAGAAAGAGAAAGCAAAAGGAGGAAGAGAGAGAGAAAGAAAGAGATGGGTGAGTCGGCTCAGGAGGACAGGGAGACCATATCGTTTATTTTATGAGATAAACCAATGAGGTACAAGCAGTAGGACAGCAGATGCCTGATTATTGTATCTTCGTCTGTTATTTAGCTTATTATCTTTCCTTAGTTTGATCAAAAATCAAGTTACGACTCCTTAATAACACTCACAGTGCATCTAATCAAGAACTTCCTCTGAAACCATTAAAAAGAAAAATCATCTCGTCAATGTCATCTTTGTTATGGAAAATTTTTAATTTATTTTATTCACACAAAAAAGGAAGTAGAGCATTTTTAATAACCACGAGTTAAAAAAAAAGAAGTCCGATATTGTGGAACAGTGTTTTGTAAAGCCCTCCCCATTTGTCTATTTGAGAGGAAGGTTTTTTTTAAATTTTCCATTTTGTCTGTGTCTTGTGAAACGTCTCTTTCAGACTCACCGATGGTCACACAGCAGTAAAATGCCTGAAGCTGAAATAGTTTATTCTGATGTCAAATTTAAAAGAGGGACGGGGAAAACCAATGGTGAGTTGGTTTATTCACGTACTTATGAGTTATATTTAACACACATACATCTTAATATTATTGGCTTTTTAATACTTTGTAATTTGACTAATGGCTTAATCACCCTGTACTTAAATGCAATTTCAATGTATTTTTTTTAATTACAATTATATATATTATATTTATGTCCAAAACTTTAACATAGATACACTAGAACAATAGGGTAAGAAGTTAGGTTTTTACAGGAAACAAAGAAAGGATTACACTGTGAGTAATGTTAAGTACAACATAAGTAACTTAAGTAGTGTTTAATTTCATGGTACATTTATGTCGAAAAACACACAGTGTTAACATTAGTAAGTATGCTGTACTGTATGGGGGTGCAGGCTATATTGCTCCTGCCTTTTTATATCTTTATATTTTCACATCTTTATTTAATGTTCATTATGTTGATGTGGATGATGGATGTTCAGTTATTTAGCTGTACTTTTATTATATCAATATAAATGTGAGAAGGACTGTTCGCTCTTTGTAACTTACAAGAAAAAATAAATGCCATCAAAATGTGTAGGCCTATGTGCTCTTTTAATGATGGAGCCAAGTCTAACTTTTTTCCTTCCACATTCACTGCTCAAACAGAACATTGACAATAAACTGTTTTAAATCACTACTGTATGCCTGCCTGTACATAAAGTGGGGGAAAAGGAAAAGAACATGCAACATGCACATCAGCTCGAGCATAAAAGGACAAAAGTGGGGCCATGTTCTGAAATGCGCAGCATATTTATGATGTAGGATGTGGAAATGCTCTTTCTTTTTCTGCAAAAATACCATGAAATTAAGAACTACTTAAAATTATTTACACTGTATTGTAAATGTACTAACGCCATACTTAATTTTTTTTTACAGAATAATTATTTCTTTGTTTGTTGGTAAAAAACGTGACTCGTTACATCCTTTATTCTATTGTACCTAAGTATGTAAATAAAATTACACTGTAATTTAAAAAATACGTCAAAATTAAATTTCATTATTGGGGAATTATGTCATTAGGATCTAAGGACCTTTAATACCTTTGAATTTAGTGTGAATATCAAACTTATATTTTATCACAAGTTAACAGAAATTCACATGATACTGAGTAGCAACCCCGTTTTACATCGTAGGGCCAGAGCCAGTTTCCTCTTTGGCTGATTTGACTTACTCAGACATCAGGATCTCAAAGACATCTTCAGCAGAGCTGCCTGGTAGGTAAAGAGCAGTAATGAGCAGTTCTTGTCTCTGGGTTACAATTTTCTCCCTGTGCTTAGTTTTTTCCTCCTATCTCAGCCCAGGATTTTATTACAAAAGCTTCATTTCAATTCATGATTATTTTAATAGCACCAAAACAGTCGCCTCAAGGAACTTTATACTAAAGGCAGGGATGTCGATCTCACATCTTTGTGATATATGTGTTCCATTTGAATGTTTAGAGGCCTCTCAACAAACTGTGAAGAGCACAAGGTCAAAGGTCACCCCAGAGAGAGTGGCCCTGTTGGTTCTCAGTGCTCTTCTGGCTGCTGCTGTTGTTGCCCTCTGTGTTACCAGTGAGTGTGCACAATTTTCTGATTAAAAATTTTTTTTTTTCCAGTAATGTTTGCAGCAGAACTAAAACTAATTTAAGAACAATTCATCGATGATTTGACTTCAGTTAGAGTTTTGTTGTGTTCTGCAAAAAAAGCCCTAAAGACTAAATAACTAATAAAAATCTAATCTACATTTCCTTTATGGTACAAGAAAGAGACTCTGAAACAAAACCATGCAGCACGGTGCAGCCTACATGTCCACAACCTCCTGAAGTTACAGGTAAATAAGTTATGGATTTATTCTTTTAAACATTTGTGTCCTCTGATGAGGGGGGTTAGGGGTTAGGGTTAGGGGTCCCAACTCTCGATTGTGGCTCAAGAGTTGGGAGTTTGCCTTGTAATCGGAAGGTTGCCGGTTTGAGCCCCGGCTTGGACAGTCTCGGTCGTTGTGTCCTTGGGCAAGACACTTCACCCGTTTCCTACTGGTGGTGGTCAGAGGGCCCGGTGGCGCCAGTGTCCAGCAGCCTCACCTCTGTCAGTGCGCCCCAGGGTGGCTGTGGCTACAACGTAGCTTGCCATCACCAGTGTGTGAATGGGTGGATGACTGGTTGTGTAAAGCGCTTTGGGATCCTTAGGGACTAGTAAAGCGCTATATAAATACAGGCCATTTACCATTTTACCATGATTAAAGAATCAGTGATAGACACAGAAACAGTAACTTAGTTTGTAACTGCAGGACAGAAGGAGCTTCCTGCTGCCTTCAAATCATACAGACATGAACAGTTTCTTCCACCTGACTGAAGTCTTTGCTTTAATATCTTCAAAGGTGATTCATGTTCTAAATGTGAAGAAGGCTGGGAGCAACATGGAGGAAAGTGCTATTACTTCTCTACCAATAAATCATCCTGGAACAAGAGCAGAGATGAGTGTAGAGCTAAAGGAGGAGACCTGGTTAAGATAGACAGCAGAGAGGAGCAGGTATTAAACACTGCTGCAAGTTTTGGTTCTACATATTTAACCACATCTTTACATTTCTTCATCAGAGAAAAGTGTCACAAAATACTTTTGATCAACTGTTCAAATCAAGACTAAAAACCCACTTATTCAATCTTGCCTTCCCCTCTAGTTAATATTTCTTTTATGATTTTATATTATGCACTTATATGCTCATTTAATTTCTTGTTTGCGCTGTACCTGTTGCTTTCCTATGTATCAGTGACAGCTACCTGCTTGCATACTTAGTACTTGCTTTGGTCCTATTTCTATTATCTTCCTTCTGTTCTTTATGTTACTTGTTAAGCACCCTGGCATACCCTTGGTTTTTAAGTGTGCTTTATAAATAAAGTTTATTATTATTATTATTTTCCTGTTTAGGAATTCCTGTGGAAAAAAGTGAGAGGCATGATGACGGATCATGAAGACAAGTTCTGGATCGGACTGACAGACTCAGCAGAGCAGGGCAGATGGTTGTGGGTGGACGGATCACCACTGAACAAAAGGTTTGATTGATGTGGAAAAAAAATCCCATTTCTAAAATTAAAGTTAGCAACGTTTACTGAGCCAATTCTTTTTGATCTTCATCTCCTAGTTTATCTTATTGGAACGACACCGAGCCGGACAACTGGCCCGAGGACGACTGTGTAATGATGGGTGATAAAAGTCATGGTTACCTGAAGAGTTGGTCTGATACATCCTGCAAAGTGTCTCACAGAAGTATTTGTGAGAAACCAGCAGCAAAAGGACAGAATGAAATTGTATGTGTCTGAAATTCAGCTGTAAAACTGTACAGGAAACAGAATACTGTGTGATTCTTTATTTTCTATGTGACAAACATTTAAAAATCACTTAGCAAATGTTTTGTAGAAAAAACTGAAACATACTAACACAAATTTAAGTTATACTTTTTTTTTTATATGTGTTTATTGAGGTAATCTTTTGCTGCAGCAGTGTTTACATCTGTGAAATATTAAAAGATTGTTCCTTTTGTTTCCTTGTTTTTTCTTTTAAGAATTAAAAAAAGTCAAAGCTCACACCAATATGTGTGGTGCCAAGATACAGATAATGTGTTACTTCATTTATTGACCGCAAAATTACAAAATGTATATGGTATGAACCAGAGGGTCTTGGGGTTAAGGGGTAAGATTTAATGAAAACAATGTAGAAAACAATCGGGGTGAAAGAATGAGTCGGAGGCCGAGGTTAACAGGTTATCTCTGAAAGGAAATTTAAAAAGTGAGAGTCTAACAACTACCATCGAGTCCGATGCAAATCTGTCGTAAAAACACACTTTCTGGATTCCCTCGCCAGCAGGAGTATCATGATGACGAGCGGTCCTCCTCTTGCATCCACAGACAGCCTTGAATGGACTAACTGCCGCCTTTGCCCTTCTCCCCTTCCTCTCTAAAAGGTGCACCTGTAATTATGCGGGCAGAGGGAGGTACACAAATCCAAAGGGGAGGAGAGAGAGAGAGATGCTACTGTTGTAACAAAATTAAATCTATTAGATTAGTTTTATTTGTTCAAGCATGGATAAATCCACCCAATCTTCTCTGCTCTCGTGTTTATCTAAAGCAGGGGTCGGCAACCCTAGGCAAGCGTGCCATCGTTGGCACGCGAAGGGTTAACTGATGGCGCGCACGACCATAGCTGGACTGGACATCGGGCATACCGGACATTTGCTCGGTGGCCCGATGATTTAAAAAAAAAAAAAAAAAATTAAATTTATTTATTTATTTTTTGGTGGTGGATTGGCCAGACGCTGGTCGGTGTGTAAAAATAACTCAGTTGTTTGGTGTTGGCCATGGCGGAGCTTCCACAGATTCAGTAAAATTAACAAGTGGTGGAGGCCAGCAGGTGGATGAGGGAAAGGGGAGGCAGGAGGAGGAGAGACCCGAGGCGGCCGGTCGGAGCGTCAGGTGAACTGAACTTCAGGTAAGAAGTTATGACCTGCAGTCTATCCGGGTCAGATATAAACCAAGTTTAGGTGGAGTTTATTTTCGTTGTGCTGACTTTTTACAGTCAGTTACAATAACTCGTACTGCGTACTAGCTAGCATGACGGAATTTATATACTGCTGGGCGGGTGCTATGATTTTATTGATAGTGAACTTTATTTTATTCATAAGGTTAGTTAGTAGAGTTGCCAACCCTCCCGTACAAACGGAATCGTCCCGCATTCAGAGAAATTATTACGCGTTTCGTGTTGAGCTGAGAAGAGACGCAGTTTGTCCCGGACTTCAGCCAGGATGGAAAAAGACACAAAGCTGGAGTTATTCTGTGTCTTTGCTGCACAGCTGCTTCTTCTCCTCTCATTCTCTCCCCTCTCTCTCCTGTTGCTACTTCAATCATGAAACTGATCAATGATCAGCTGATCAGCTTTTCTCTCTTGTTTGTTTATCGCCCACTTTGCGCCAGAAAGAGGAAACCGCCGGATGTCGCACTAAACAACAGCAGCACGTTTAAGCTTGATCAGGTGTTGTTAGAATTTATTTAATATTAATATCTAGTATTAGTTGATGTTTGCTGGAGCCACAGCTGTAAAGCTGCTGGTCATGATATCGGTTTGGTTATCTGGTGAGAGGGAAACATGCAGATGAAAGCAGGAGATGTCCTTACTGAATCATCAGAGCTGAACAGGTGATGTAGAAACAGGTTTACCTTTTAGGTGACATGAATGAGTTGAAGGGAAGTTATGAACTGTTTCTGAGAGACAAATAACATCAGGATCCTTTTCTATGTAGCTGACAGCTGGTAACTGTGCAGGGGCGGATCTAGCAAAGTTTTGCCAGGGGACCAGGTAGGGCATTAACAGGGAAAGGGGGGGACAAAGAAATACTTTCTTATTCTCATTTAAAATGTCTCACTGTTATTAAATAATTATCTGAAGCTTACAACCAAAGTTTTTATCTGACGTAAAATGAATAGAAATCATACATTTACCAACAAGACAGAGTACATCACTGTCACAACAGCGTTTGTTTTCATTCAAAGGCTTTATGGCTTTAATATCTGGGGGCCGGTCTTTAGTCCAAATGCATCCATAGACTCGAGACACAATGCATTTTTGGGACTTTCAGGTGTATGGACCAACGTTTTATTTTCTGATCAAACCAGAAATCTTTAATGAGCAGCTGGATTTGTCTCGCATTAACTGGCTGAGTTAATGCCAGTTAATGCGACATCGAAGCAGCTGGAATCTACAGCTGTGCATGTTCATGGAGCTTGCATGTTCACCTGCTGGACATCACTACCTGACAAGTTTAACTCTCTTCAGAACATTGCAGAGGCCTTATTGACAGTATTTGGCTCTACATATCTGTGTGAGCAAATTTTCTCTCACATGAGTGTCCTCAGGTAGCCGTCTGAATGCTGGACACTCGGAGACCTGTGTCTCTGAGTGGGAGACCAGAGATCACATTAACATGTGTGTCTCTGTATTAACAAACATACCATACTAGCCCAGTTTAATTTTCTTATCATTGTTGTGAGGAGACCATAAATAGCATTTGTATTTTCTGTTGTACAGTTCATTTGCTGTTATGGAGTTCTTGTTATGAATAAAAAGTGTCTTTCTTTTGTTTCAAAATAGCTGATAACTATTCGCTGATAGCTGCCAACATTTGCAAACAAATATAATTCTATAAAGTGGTTCTATATAATGTGTAACTGTTCATATAGAGCGTTATTAAATTTATTGCTAATGCAATCATATGGCACACTGACTTCTGAGGAAATTTTAAATGGCACTCGCCATCAGAAAGGTTGCCTACCCCTGATCTAAAGAGTAAAGGACATAATTTAGAATTTATTTATTTGTTTATTCAGAAACAACTGGAGTAACTCTGGTCATCTTGAAGCCTCAGCATGAGAAACTATCTATAGAGGAACATAAAAGGTAAGTACATGTATGCAAATATATAAGGCGATAAGAAAATAACTTAAATGTAAGTCATGAGGAAGTAGAAAAAGTTTAAGATTCAAAAAGATCGATGTGGTCAGACAAGCATCAGTTAGAACAAAAGAAAGAAAGACAACCATTTAAACAGATGCCTGAAGTATCAAGACAGAACAAAATGCGGAAGTGACCATGACCATGTGTGACATTTTACCATGTGATTAACTGATACCAAATGTCTGATGTTTCCTGTTGGTTTAAAGTGTTTGTGTCTGTCACATATGGCAGCATGAGAAACTTCTATCGTCTTCTATCTAATCTAACTACACTACAGTGTGTTAGAAACATGTATTTTATAAACATTCATTTAAAGCGTCTGCTCTTAAGCAATCAGAATATGATATTTTGTTTATGTAAGTAGTATGCCATACTCCATTAAATGACGTGAAACTGTCCCACAATTACCAGTTAACAATATAAACCTGAGGCTACAGCCCCACACACCAACACAGATCTTCATCCTAATGAGGACACACATACAATCTTTCTTTTCATATGGCAACACCAATGACAAAAGAAGCTAACAACACAAACCCAAAATGCAAAGCAGCCCAAAGAGACTTTAAAGCTACACAAACATTCAATTGTTTTCATTTTCAGAAAGACATTTTCAAAAAGTTCAGCATCTGATTCAAATCAGATGTTCAAAATTATCTTAATGTCACCCAACATTGACTTAGTTGTTAGTAAGGTAAAAGAAAACATGAACTAGGAGTAGTCATTAGAAAACTAACACTTATTTATGAACTGGGATCATCATAGTCCTGGAGTTTGATCTGTTTGCTGTTTAAAATTCTTAGTTTGAGTTCATGTTTAGGTTTTCTGCTGTAATTATTTTACGTTTTGTAGTGTTTCGAGTTTTCTGTGAATACTCAGTATTTCATTTTTCACTGGGCCTGTTCAACCTTCTCATGTTTGTTCTTTGTGGTTTCCTTGGTTCAGATGGATATAAAAATGAGATACAGGAAACAGACAAACTATAAACTCTAACAAAGACTAAGCTCATCATGATAAAAATAGCTACCCTTAGCTGCATTAGGATGACATTTATAGCATTTTTTAAATGTTCACATATTTAAAGTGCGTGAAATGTGTGAAATCACACATTCTTCTGTTTGACAGGAAGATGTGTTTATGTTGCTTTACACTTTACTTTCTGAGTCACTGATAGTCACACAGAAGTAAAAACTCTGAAACTGAAGTCTTGTACTCCTGTACTGTGAAACTGAAAAGATTTTAAAAGACAAGTGAGGGAAACTAATGGTGGGTCTATTCATCAGTATGAATTACATATCCCTAAGAATTTTCTTTTTTGGCTCAGTGATTCTAAAGTTTTCACAATTTGCAGGTTTATTCTATAAGACGGTATTGAAATAGGAGGAGATCAAACAATTAGTTACAATAAATTCAGTAGAGATCAAAAGAATTCAAATCACAAGCCTTTTGTTCTTATCAACCCAGCCACAGTGCATATAACCAAGAGCATTTGTTATTTATTGTATGTACATCAAAAAGGAAGTGAAGGGTGGGATTTTGTGGAGCAGTGGTTTATGAAACCCTCCCCTTTCATCTGTTTAACAGGAAGTTTTTTTATGTCTACATCTCGTTAAAATGTCTTTGACTAACTGAAGGTCACAAAGCAGTAAAATGTTTGAAAATGAACTGAACTCTATCGTAGCCTTTAGATGGAAGAGGGAGGCCAACAGTGAGTCTTGTCTACTTATTTATGAGTGATACATATCAGATATATAAGAAAATTCTCCTTTTACACTTCTTTATGTTGAAGCTAGTCTTCTTGTGAATTAAAGCCGTTATCAGCAGCAAACAGTAATTCACTTCAAAGTAAACAGTAATTTCTGGCTTGATGTTTTTGCTGCAGAGGCTTACACCACTCATGCAGAATTAAGGATCTCAAAGTCTCAGCTGTCCACAAAGGAGCTGCCTGGTAGGTAAAAAGCAGTAATGAGCAATTATTGTCTCTGTTTACTTTTTCTGTGCTTGGTTTCATCTACCTTTCTAAGCCAAAGAAGTTATTTAAAAAGCTTTAATTGAGCTGAATTCAATTCTATTTATGTTTATTTACATAGTCACAGAAGACAAGAACTGTTACCTCAAACCAATTTATACTATTTTAGTATTTGTACTGTTTAATCCTACAGTATTAAAAGACAAAACTAGAAAGCGAAAATTTCAGAAGAAATTTTATGTGTGCCTATGCCGCTGCTAATCTGTGTAGTTTTCCATTCATACGGCTACAGACAGCAAAACTCAGAAGAGCAGCCATTCTCCACCATGAATTATGGTAAAAACAAACACCGCTCGCGCCTCACAGATGACAGCTTACAGTTTTGGGTAAAGATGAGGTCACTTTGTACAGCCCCGATTTGCAGACGCTGTGCACACAGGTTCATAAGCAGAAGTCCCTCTGTACCACGGCAGACCCCGACAATGTTTGCACGAACACACTTTGAACCAGTACGTTATGGACCACTTTTCACACATGGTTGGTGTACCCTCCCAGCCAGCTGTAGCTTTTCAACTCACAGCCCGACACACACCCAAAAAACAGCCGAGAGAGCACAGACTACGCCCGAGAGGTGTGATTGCAGATGCCCCTCAGGTGGGTCCACCTCCCCTGCAGCGGCACTGCAGACCACGCCCCGCCACACATATCAAACACGTAAAATAAATATTTATGCACTTTTGCATTCACTTTTTGTTTTTTGTTATTTTTACACAGTGTTCTGAATGATGAACAATGGTCTACAGCCAATCTTGTGTATTATTATACAAACTTTGGTTGTAAGATTCAGATAACTATTTAATAAAAGCTAAATATTTTATACAGGGAGTGCAGAATTATTAGGCAAATGAGTATTTTGTCCACATCATCCCCTTCATGCATGTTGTCTTACTCCAAGCTGTACAGGCTCGAAAGCCTACTACCAATTAAGCATATTAGGTGATGTGCATCTCTGTAATGAGAAGGGGTATGGTCTAATGACATCAACACCCTATATCAGGTGTGCATAATTATTAGGCAACTTCCTTTCCTTTGGCAAAATGGGTCAAAAGAAGGACTTGACAGGCTCAGAAAAGTCAAAAATAGTGAGATATCTTGCAGAGGCATGCAGCAGTCTTAAAATTGCAAAGCTTCTGAAGCGTGATCATCGAACAATCAAGCGTTTCATTCAAAATAGTCAACAGGGTCGCAAGAAGCGTGTGGAAAAACCAAGGGGCAAAATAACTGCCCATGAACTGAGAAAAGTCAAGCGTGCAGCTGCCAAGATGCCACTTGCCACCAGTTTGGCCATATTTCAGAGCTGCAACATCACTGGAGTGCCCAAAAGCACAAGGTGTGCAATACTCAGAGACATGGCCAAGGTAAGAAAGGCTGAAAGACGACCACCACTGAACAAGACACACAAGCTGAAACGTCAAGACTGGGCCAAGAAATATCTCAAGACTGATTTTTCTAAGGTTTTATGGACTGATGAAATGAGAGTGAGTCTTGATGGGCCAGATGGATGGGCCCGTGGCTGGATTGGTAAAGGGCAGAGAGCTCCAGTCCCACTCAGACGCCAGCAAGGTGGAGGTGGAGTACTGGTTTGGGCTGGTATCATCAAAGGTGAGCTTGTGGGGCCTTTTCGGGTTGAGGATGGCGTCAAGCTCAACTCCCAGTCCTACTGCAAGTTTCTGGAAGACACCTTCTTCAAGCAGTGGTACAGGAAGAAGTCTGCATCCTTCAAGAAAAACATGATTTTCATGCAGGACAATGCTCCATCACACGCGTCCAAGTACTCCACAGCGTGGCTGGCAAGAAAGGGTTTAAAAGAAGAAAAACTAATGACATGGCCTCCTTGTTCACCTGATCTGAACCCCATTGAGAACCTGTGGTCCATCATCAAATGTGAGATTTACAAGGAGGGAAAACAGTACACCTCTCTGAACAGTGTCTGGGAGGCTGTGGTTGCTGCTGCACGCAATGTTGATGGTGAACAGATCAAAACACTGACAGAATCCATGGATGGCAGGCTTTTGAGTGTCCTTGCAAAGAAAGGTGGCTATATTGGTCGCTGATTTGTTTTTGTTTTGTTTTTGAATGTCAGAAATGTATATTTGTGAATGTGGAGATGTTATATTGGTTTCACTGGTAAAAATAAATAATTGAAATGGGTATATATTTGTTTTTTGTTAAGTTGCCTAATAATTATGCACAGTAATAGTCACCTGCACACACAGATATCCCCCTAAAATAGCTAAAACTAAACACAAACTAAAAACTACTTCCGAAAACATTCAGCTTTGATATTAATGTGTTTTTTGGGTTCATTGAGAACATGGTTGTTGTTCAATAATAAAATTATTCCTCAAAAATACAACTTGCCTAATAATTCTGCACTCCCTGTATGAGAGTAAGAAATAAAAGTATATCTTTGTGTCCACCTTTCTCTGTTAATGCCCTACCTGGCCCCCTGGCAAAAGCTTTGCTAGATCCGCCCCTGCACAGTTACCAGCTGTCAGCTAAATAAAAAAAGGAGCTTGGTGTTTATTTCTCTCAGAAACAGTTCATAACTTCCCTTCAACTCATTCATGTCACCTAAAAAAAAGGTAAACCTGTTTCTCCATCACCAGTTCAGCTCTGATGATTCAGTAAGGTCATCTCCTGGTTTCGACCAGCCGCTTCTACAGCTGTGGCTCCAGCAAACATCAGCTGATACTAGAAATTAAAATCAAATGAATTCTAACAACAGCTGATCAAGCTTAAACGTGCTGCTGTTGTTTAGCGCGATAAACAAACAAGAGAGAAAAGCCGATCATTGATCAGTTTCATGACTGAAGTTTGAACAGGCGAGAGAATGACAGGGGAGGCTGTCATAAAGTTCAACATCAGTAACTTAGCGCGCACACAGCTGTATAGAAACTCCATCGTGCTAGCTACCACGCAGTACGAGTTATTATAACTGATTGTAAAAAGTCAGCACAACGAAAATAAACTACACCTAAACTCGGTTTATATCTGACCCAAATAGAGTGCAGGTCATAACTTCTTACCTGAAATTCAGTTCACCTCACGCTCCGACCGGCAGCCGCCTGCTTCTCCTGCCTTCGGTTTCCCTGATCCACGATCTACCACCGGTCGATCGGTGGTCGCCTCGCCGCCTCGTTCCCCGCATGTTCTTTCTGACACACACCGGTGGATAGCTGCCCTCGGTTGTAGCTCCGCGTCAGCGACTACCAAACAATTCAGTTATTTTTTCCACATCGACCAGCATCTGGACAATCCACCGCCTTTCACTGTTTGTACCGTTACTAAAAAAAACCCTCATCGGCTCATAAAAACGAAAATAAGTCCAGCTATGACCCTGAGTCAAAAAGACAGCCAGCTCGGGTTAGCTAGCTACCTGTCTAGCTCTTTGCAGGCACCGAAAACATCAGAGCTAATATGGGATGTCTTGGTAACACGAGCAGATATTTGAAGTTTACATCTGGCCAATCCACCACCTTTCACTGTTTATACCGTTACTAAAATGAATAAATAAATAAATCATCGGTCCATATAAACGAAAAATAAGTCCAGCTAAAACACATACTGTCGGCGAGCGACCGGGTGCTGACACGAGTTTCACCCGCCTCAATATAAGCCAAGCCTGGGTGCTTTTTCACGAAGGGTCGCTAGCGGTGCTAGCTAACTATGCTAGCGGCGCTAGCTAGCTAGCCGGCTATCAGCAACACATAAGAGAACTGCTGCTAAATGAACTACACCTAAACTCGGTTTATATCTGACCCAAATAGAGTGCAGGTCATAACTTCTTACCTGAAATTCAGTTCACCTCACGCTCCTGCCTTCGCTTCCCTGATCCACGATTGACCTCCGCGTTAGCAAACACCGGTCGATCGGCGGTCGCGGCATGTCCTTTCTGTCATACACCGGTGGATAGCTGCCCACTGTTGTAGCTCCGCATTATAGCACCACCAAACAACTCAGTTATTTTTTCCACATCCAGCTGTAACTCCGATTCTGTGCAAGCATTTGCGAGAGACCGGGGAGGTGAAACGACAGAGAGAGTCCCCTCGCTATCCATTTGCAGCCAAGTGCGGCAGCTAGCTAGGTAGCCGGCTAGCTGTCAGGCAGGACCAACGTCGTCAGAGCACTGTCGCTAAATATGGGATGTCTTGATAAAACAAGCAGATATTTGAAGTTTACACACCTACATTCTCGCCTGAAAATATCTTAAAAGTTTATTTTGTGACCTAGAAACACGAATAAAAGACATATAAAACGAAGTGGTGGCCGCCATTGTTCACTCTGTAGAGGCGTGCTATGAATTGTGGGATATGGAGTTTTCAACACAAGGATAAATCTTTCGGCTGTACTACTCCCGGTATACCACTAGGAGAGCCAAGACACCACAAATGAAGTCTGTTTATTGGCGCCAAAAGATGAATTGGCCTAAATTTGTACTAAAATATTAATATTAAAAAACTATAAAAGTCATAAACACCAAAAGTCACAACACAATAGTCCAGCTCCAGCCGCACAAAATGATCTAACATATGTAATCCTAATGTCAAACTGTTTGGCAGAGGAGCGCGGGAAAATTTCACTAAAATATTAATATTTAAAAAACTATAAAATTCATAAACACCAAAAGTCATAGCACACCATTCCAGATCCGGCCGCACAAAATGAGGTAACATATATGAAGCTTGTCTCAAACTGCGGGGCGTGATACGTGCCGAAATTTAGGCGGAAGATGGAGAATAATAATAATAAGAATAACTAGAAAGGGAAAATTTCAGAAGAAATTTTATGTGTGCCTATGCCGCTGGTAATCAGTGTAGTTTGCCATTCATACAGCTACAGAGAGCAAAACTCAGCAGAGCAGCCATTCTCCACCATGAATTATGATAAAAACAAACACCGCTCGCGCCTCACAGATGACAGCTTACAGTTTTGGGTAAAGATGAAGTGACTTTGTACAGCCCCGATTTGCAGACGCTGTGCACACAGGTTCATGAGCAGAAGTCCCATTGTACCACGGCAGACCAACAATGTTTGCATGAACACGCTTTGAGCATTATGTTATGGACCACTTTTCACACATGGTTGGTGTACCCACACAGGCAGCTGTAGCTTTTCAACTCATAGCCCAACACACACCCAAAAAACAGCCAAGAGAGCACAGACTTTACACCCGTGGGTCCACCTCCCCTGCAGCGGCACTGCAGACCACGCCCGACACACACATCAAACACATAAAATAATATATATGCACTTTTGCATTCACTTTTTGTTTTTGTTATTTTACACAGTGTTCTGAATGATGAACAATGGTCTACAGCCAACCTTGTGTATTATTATACAAACTTTGGTTGTAAGATTCGGATAAGCATTTAATAAAAGCTAAATATTTATATGAGAGTAAGAAAGAAAAGTATATCTTTATGTCCACCTTTCTCTGTTAATGCCCTACCTGGCCCCCTGGCAAAAGCTTGCTAGATCCGCCCTGCACAGTTACCAGCTGTCAGCTACACAAAAAAAGGAGCTTGGTGTTACAGGGAGTGCAGAATATTAGGCAAATGAGTATTTTGTCCACATCATCCTCTTCATGCATGTGTCTACTCCAAGCTGTATAGGCTCGAAAGCCTACTACCAATTAAGCATATTAGGTGATGTGCATCTCTGTAATGAGAAGGGGTGTGGTCTAATGACATCAACACCCTATATCAGGTGTGCATAATTATTAGGCAACTTCCTTTCCTTTGGCAAAATGGGTCAAACGAAGGACTTGACAGGCTCAGAAAAGTCAAAAATAGTGAGATATCTTGCAGAGGGATGCAGCAGTCTTAAAATTGCAAAGCTTCTGAAGCGTGATCATCGAACAATCAAGCGTTTCATTCAAAATAGTCAACAGGGTCGCAAGAAGCGTGTGGAAAAAACCAAGGCGCAAAATAACTGCCCATGAACTGAGAAAAGTCAAGCGTGCAGCTGCCAAGATGCCACTTGCCACCAGTTTGGCCATATTTCAGAGCTGCAACATCACTGGAGTGCCCAAAAGCACAAGGTGTGCAATACTCAGAGACATGGCCAAGGTAAGAAAGGCTGAAAGACGACCACCACTGAACAAGCACACAAGCTGAAACGTCAAGACTGGGCCAAGAAATATCTCAAGACTGATTTTTCTAAGTTTTATGGACTGATGAAATGAGAGTGAGTCTTGATGGGCCAGATGGATGGGCCCGTGGCTGGATTGGTAAAGGGCAGAGAGCTCCAGTCCCACTCAGACGCCAGCAAGGTGGAGGTGGAGTACTGGTTTGGGCTGGTATCATCAAAGATGAGCTTGTGGGGCCTTTTCGGGTTGAGGATGGAGTCAAGCTCAACTCCAGTCCTACTGCCAGTTTCTGGAAGACACCTTCTTCAAGCAGTGGTACAGGAAGAAGTCTGCATCCTTCAAGAAAAACATGATTTTCATGCAGGACAACCCACACAGCGTCCAAGTACTCCACAGCGTGGCTGGCAAGAAAGGTATAAAAGAAGAAAAACTAATGACATGGCCTCCTTGTTCACCTGATCTGAACCCCATTGAGAACCTGTGGTCCATCATCAAATGTGAGATTTACAAGGAGGGAAAAACAGTACACCTCTCGAACAAGTGTCTGGGAGGCTGTGGTTGCTGCTGCACGCAATGTTGATGGTGAACAGATCAAAACACTGACAGAATCCATGGATGGCAGGCTTTTGAGTGTCCTTGCAAAGAAAGGT
>NW_020327217.1:0-30322 GCF_001858045.2 Oreochromis niloticus | reverse complement strand
CAGGAGTGCCAGGTTCGAATCCTGCTCAGTGAGTGTTTTTTTTTTTCCACCACCATGCAACTTTTTGCAACTTTTCAGCTTTTTCAGCTTTCAGCAGACAGCTTCAGCGTTAAGGCATCCACACTGCATTTCGCAGGAAATGCAAATTTTTCTAGTTATTCTTAGGACTTCCGTACGTTTTTGCCGTTAACTACTTCCTCAGTTTTCAGCCGATTTTCTCAGTTCAAACGCTAAACTGTTCTGCTATTTCTGCTAATGTGTGCTATGACTTTTGGTGTTTATTACTGTTATACTTTTTAAAATATTACACTTTTTTCCTTTAATTTGTCCCATTGAAATGAATGGAAAACTTCCACAATTCTGCTAAAACTTGCTTGTTTTTGAAACTTAACTACTTTGTCATACTTTCACCTAGAAACTCCATTCAAACTTTAAATGTTCTCAGATTATTGGGCTATTCCTTAGTGATTCAGCTTTTTCAGATCTTCTACCGTTTTAATCTTATCTCTCTTTAAGTTTTCAGTTGCAGCTTTGTGATTTTTCAGAAAATACATGCGTTGTTATGGTTGCTATGCAATTAACTCAGAGTGTGCACTCGTCCTTTCTGAATTGTATCTTCATGTCTGAACAACTTCTTGCTACTCACTCAATTTCCACTCAACCCCCACAAATTATACATCAAAACGTAGGTATTTTTGCTGGCTTTCAGAAAATGTCACTATCATTGTTGTGGGACTTATAGATTTTTTGCAAATCTCCTCAGAGTAACAGAAAGTCTCAAAACTCTCCATAGAAACTCAATGGAGAGTTTGTTCAAAATCAGCGCTTGAATTCTCTAATGAGAGGCATTTTCAAATCGTCATATCTCCTTAACGAAACAAAGTTGAGACATGACGCTTGTGCCAATATATCTTCAGACATCCCTGATGCTCACAATTCAAGAATTTTTTCCTCACCTATTACCGTTTGGCCATGAATTACACTTGTTTGAGGGTAGGAAATTTGTCCCTTGCTCAGATTTCTTCAGATTTCAAACTCTGGAAATGAGGCACTTTTTTCTCTCGTCATATCTTTTTGATTGATTTCAACAGAGACCTGAAAATTTCCATGACTGTTCACCAAAGCCTGCTGTTTCTTACGGTGAAAGAATGATTTTGATGCTCCATATAGATTTAGAGTTACAAAACGTTGTTTGAGGGCAAGTCAAGGCAGTTTTGCTTCGCCTCTACTCAGTTACAGTGTATTACAAGTCATATATCTTCAATAATTTATATTTTATCTCTGAATTATGAAGGCCTGAGGTTTTCCCCGTCTCTTCTGAACAAATCAGTGTCAGAATGAACGTTGTAGCCCCTACGGTTAGGAAATTATGGCCATTTGTTCGAGGGGAATCCTGAATGTGAGAAATACACTGCAGAAAACTCATAGCTGTCTCTGTGTCTGTGTGTGTAAGTGCTGATTACAGCAGGTGCAGCCAATTTAGCTGACCTAGATATACCAAGCCCAGACTCTTAACAGCCCCTGTACAATTTGCTCTATGTGTATGTGTGTGTGTATATCAATATTTCTCCCATGTTAAAGTATTACTCCTCCATAATAGTATTTGTGCTAAATCAAAGTACTTCTACTACATCTTAGTACTTCTGCTCAATCATAGTATTTCTGCTAAATCATAGTATTTTTGAAAAATCATGGTATTTGTGCCAAATCATGGTTTGGGGGCAGAACCATAATATTTATTTTATGTTATGAGATTACTACTAAGTGGAGGAATGTCTGTTATGTTATAGTTTATGTGCTGAATATAGTATATCTGCCAAATCATAGTATTTATCCCAAATCATAGTATTTATGCAAAATTACAGTATTTCTGCTAAAAAGCAGAAATAGTACCTTTTAGCAGAAATTTCTGTGAAAAGATATTATTTATGTTAAAACATAGTATTTCTGCTAAATGATAGTATTTCTGCCAAATCATAGTATTTGTACTTATTCATAGTACTTGTGCCAAATCATAGTATTTGTACCCAATCATAGTATTTCTGCAATATGATCGTATTTGTGCCAAATCGTGGTACCTTTTTGCCAAATCATGGTATTTGTGCCAAATCATGTTATTTGTGCCCAGTTAAAATTTCTGTTATATTATAGTGTTACTACTAAGTCGTAGAATTTCTGTTATGTTATAGTATATCTGCTGATTATAGTATATGTGCCAAATAATAGTATTTATAGCAAATAATAGTATTACTGCCCAAACATAGTATTTCTTGTAGTATTTGTAGTAGTAGTTGTTGTAGTATTTGTGCAAAAACATAGACTTTCTGCAAAATCATAGTATATCTGTTATGTTATAGTATTACTACTAAGGCATAGTATTCCTACCAAATCATAGTATTACTGCAATTCCATAGTATTTGAGCGAAATCGTAGTATTTTATATAGTATTACTACTAAGGCATAGTATTTCTACCAAATCATAGTATTCCTTCAAAATCATAGTATCACTGCAATTTCATAGTATTTGAGCGAAATTGTAGTATTTGTACTAAATCATGGTACTTGTGCCAAATCATAGTATTTTTTGGAAATCATATTATTTGAACCAAAACATTGTATTTGTACGAAGTCATAGTATTTCTTCTAAATCATAGTATTTCACCCAAATCTCAGTAGTTGTGCTAAAACCCAGTATTATTGCCAAATCGTAGTATTTGTACTGAAACATAGTATTTGTGCCAATAAGAGTATTTGTACTAAATCATAGTACTTGTGCCAAATCATAGTATTTCTGCCATATTGTGCTAGTTGTGCAAAAACATAGACTGTCTGCAAAATCATAGTATATCTGTTATGTTATAGTATTACTACTAAGTCACAGTATTTCTGCCAATTCGTAGTATTTGTACTAAATCATACTACTCGTGCCAAATCATAGTATTGAAATCAAAATATAGTATTTGTACCAAAGCATTGTATTTGTACGAAGTACAGTATTTCTGCCAAATCATAGAATTACTGCAATTTCATAGTATTTTGAGGAATGCCTTTTGTTATAGTATTACTTCTAAGTCATAGTATTTCTGCTTTGTCATAGTATTTGTACTGAAACATAGTATTTCTGCCAAATCACCTTGGTCCACATGGTTTTTTTTCACTACAAATTTATACACTATCACAGACCTGTAATTTATATTGCTAATTTATTACAATTCTGCAAAGTTTTATGATGTTAGCAGTTTGTCTAATACGGACCTCAGATTCTTGTTAACGCTCCATGGCAGAAATACATACAAGTACACAGCCTGATGAAGCAGACAGAAGCAGTACCTCTGATTGCAGAAAGTATTACTACTCCATAATAGTATTTCTGTTAAATCAAAGTACTTCTACTACATCTTAGTACTTCTGCTCAATCATAGTATTTCTGCTAAATCATAGTATTTTTGCCAAATCATGGTTTTTGTGCCAAAACATAACATTTCTGTTAAGCTATAGTATTACTAATAAGTGGAGGAATTTCTGTCATGTTATAGTATATGTGCTGATTACAGTATATCTGCCAAATCATAGTATTTATCCCGAATCATAGTATTTTACAGTATTTCTGCTAAAAAGCAGAATTAGTACCTTTTAGCAGAAATTTCTGTCAAAAGATATTAGTTATGTTAAAACATAGTATTTCTGCTAAATCATAGTGCTTGTGCCTATTCATAGTATTTGTACCCAATCATAGTATTTCTGCCATATCATCGTATTTGTGCCAAATCATGGTATATTTTTGCCAAATCATGGTATTTGTGCCAAATTAGAGTATTTGTGCCCAATTAAAATTTCTGTTATGTTATAGTATTACTACTAAGCCATAGCATTTCTACCAAATCATAGCATTTCTTCAAAATCATAGTATTACTGCAATTTCATAGTATTTGAGCGAAATCGTAGTATTTGTGAAAAAACATACTATGTCTGCAAAATCACAGTATATCTGTTATGTTATAGTATTACTACTAAGGCATAGTATTTCCGCCAATAAGAGTATTTGTATTAAATCATAGTAGTTGTGCCAAATCACAGTATTTCAGCCACATTGTGCTAGTTGTGCAAAAACATAGACTGTCTGCAAAATCATAGTATATCTATTATGTTATAGTATTACTACTAAGTCGTAGACTTTCTGTTTTGTTATAGTATCTCTGCTGAATATAGTATATGTGCCAAATCATAGTATTTATAGCAAATCATAGTATTTGTGCTAACACATAATATACTGCCACATTATAGTATTTGTGTAAAACCAGAATGTCTGCAAAATCATCATATATCTGTTATGTTATAGTATTACTACTAATGCATAGTATTTCTAACAAATCATAGAATTCCTTCAAAATCATAGTATTACTGCAATTTCATAGTATTTGTGCAAAAACATACTATGTCTTCAAAATCACAGTATATCTGCTCTGCTATACTATTACTACTAAGGCATTGTACTTCTACCAAATCATAGTATTCCTTCAAAATCATAGTATTACTGCAATTTCAGCAAAATCGTAGTATTTGTGCAAAAACATACTATGTCTGCAAAATCACAGTATATCTGTTATGGTATAGTATTACTACTAAGGCATAGTAATTCTTCAAAATCATAGTATTCCTTCAAAATCATAGTATTTCTGCAATTTCATAGTATTTGAGCGAAATCGTAGAATTTTTTGCAAATCATATTATTCGAACCAAAACATTGTATTTGTACGAAGTCATAGTATTTCTTCTAAATCATTGTATTTCACCCAAATCTCAGTAGTTGTGCTAAAACCCAGTATTATTGCCAAATCATGGTATTTGTACTAAATCATAGTACTTGTGCCAAATCATAGTATTTCTGCCATATTGTGCTAGTTGTGGAAAAAAATAGACTGTCTGCAAAATCATAGTATATCTATTATGTTATAGCATTACTACTAAGTCATAGACTTTCTGTTTTGTTATAGTATATCTGCTGAATATAGTATATGTGCCAAATCATAGTATTTATAGCAAATCATAGTATTTGTGCTAAAACATAGTATACTGCCACATTATAGTATTTGTGTAAAACCAGAATGTCTGCAAAATCATCATATATCTGTGATGTTATAGTATTACTACTAATGCATAGTATTTCTGCAAAATCATAGTATTTTTGCAGAAACCTTGTACTTCTGGTAAATAATAGTATTTGTGCCAAATCATAGTATTTGTGCCAAAACATTGTATTTGTACAAAGTCATAATATTTCTTCTAAATCATAGTATTTCAATCAAATCTCAGGAGTTGTGCTAAAACGCAGTATTATTGCCAAATCATAGTATTTGTACTCAAACATATCAGTTCAACTTATTTAACTCTTCTCAACAGCCCAACACCTCTTCTTCACCCCGTTTCAGCAGAATTGTGAGTGTTTTCACCCCTTTTCAGCACAAATCCCAGCTTTTTCAGGTGTTTTCAACAGAAATCTCTTTTTTAGCAGACATTCTGCTGATTCACCTGTTTTCAGTGCAACGTTCTACTTCTTTACCTCTTTTCAGTAGAAATTCTGCTGATTCACCTATTTTAAGCAGAATTTTCAGCCTTTCACCTCTTATCAATACAAATCTCAGTATCTTCTGCTCATTTCAGAGGAAACCATTTCACCTCTTTTCAGTAGAAATTTGAACTTTTGTACCCCTTTGAAGTAGAATCTTTGCCTTTTCACCTCTTTTCAGCAAAAGTTTCTGTTTTTTCACTTGTTTTCAGCATAATTTTTCAGTTTCTTTACCGCCATACAATTTTTGCAGCTTTTCATCTTTTTCAGTCATTTTCAGCAGGCAACTTCAGCATTAAGGCATCCACACAGCATTTTCGCAGGAAATGCAAATTTTTCTAGTTGTGTGGATGCCCTAAAAGGGCTTCCACACTATTGAGTTCCTGTTTCTCTTTATTCTTTATACTTTATTCTTCAAGTTGCTCCGTTCTTCGCCGCTTAACTACTTCTTCAGTTTTCAGCCGATTTTCTCCGTTCAAACTCTAAACTGTTCTGCTCTTTCTGCTAATTCCTGCTATGACTTTTGGTGTTTATTACTGTTATACTTTTTAAAATATTACACTTTTTTCCTTTAATTTGTCCCATTGAAATGAATGGGAAACTTCCACAATTCTGTGCAATTAACTCAGAGTGAGTGCTGGTCCGTTCTGAATTTTGTCTTCATGTCTGAACAACTTCTTGCTACTTACTCAATTTACACTCAACCCCCACAAATTATACATCAAAACGTAGGTATTTTTGCTGGCTTTCAGACAATGTCACTATCTTTATTGTGAGATTTACCGTTTTTTTGCAATTTGCCTCGGAGTGACACAAGGTCTGACAACTCCCCATTCAAAGTCTATGGGGAGGTTTTGAAATTCAGAGCTGAAATTCTGTAACGGGAGGCATTTTCAAATCGCCATATCTCTTTAACAAAGCAAAGTTAGGACATGAGGCTTGTGCCAATATATCTTCAGACACTGCTGACACTCACAGTGGAAGCAGTTTTTACAATTATCTTACCGTTGAGCAATGAATTACGTTTGTTTGAGGGGTGGAAATCTGTCCTCCTCTCAGTTTTCAAACTCCGAAAATGAAGCCGTTTCTTCTCTCGTCATATCTCCGCGACGGAGGTACATAGAGCAATGAAAATCGCAGTCAAAGTACACCAAAGTCCCCTGATTCACCCAGTACAAGAATTATGCTGCTAGCCCTCCTAGTTTTTGAGTTACACGACGTTTTGTAACACCAAAAAACGGCGTTTTTTGCCTCTCACTGCGATCTAATTCTGACTGCTGAAGTATCTGTCTTTCAGACCCCTGCCCCCTTTCCAGGTGGCGCAATCAGTAATGACACGGCTCTGCAGCTCAAAGGTCGTGAGTTCAATCCCACCTTGTTCAACATTTTTTTTTTTCACTACAAATTGATACACTATCACAGACCTGTAATTTATATTGCTAATTTATTACAATTCTGCAAACTTTTATGATTTTAGCAGCTTTTCTAATATGGACCTCAGATTCTTGTCAACACCACATGGCAGAAATACATACAAGTAAACAGCCTGATGAAGCAGACAGAAGCAGTACCTCTGATTGGTGAATTTGAGCAGAACCAGGTTGTTCTTTCATTTCATTTCTTTCTTTATTTCACACATGGTTCAACAGTGTTTCTTTTTCTACATATAGAACCTTCTGCCTCTTTTCAGCAGAAATTCTGCTCATTCACCTCTTTTCAACGCAACGTTCTGCTTCTTTCCCTCTTTTCTGCAGAAATTCTACTGAGTCACCTCTTTTCTGCAAAATTTTCAGCCTTTTCACCTCTTATCAGCACAATCCTCAGCAGCTTCTACTCATTCCACCATAATTGTCAGTCTCTCCATCTCTTTCCTTGTGAGAGTGAGTTTGGCACAGTGAGATGAGTTGTCGCCTTGAGCCCAGGAGTGCCAGGTTCGAATCCTGCTCAGGGTGACGTTTTTTTTTTTTCCACCACCATGCAACTTTTTGCAACTTTTCAGCTTTTTCAGCTTTTCAGCAGACAGCTTCAGCGTTAAGGCATCCACACTGCATTTTCGCAGGAAATGCAAATTTTTCTAGTTATTCTTAGGACTTCCGTACGTTTTTTGCCGTTTAACTACTTCCTCAGTTTTCAGCCGATTTTCTCAGTTCAAACGCTAAACTGTTCTGCTATTTCTGCTAATGTGTGCTATGACTTTTGGTGTTTATTACTGTTATACTTTTTAAAATATTACACTTTTTTCCTTTAATTTGTCCCATTGAAATGAATGGAAAACTTCCACAATTCTGCTAAAACTTGCTTGTTTTTGAAACTTAACTACTTTGTCATACTTTCACCTAGAAACTCCATTCAAACTTTAAATGTTCTCAGATTATTGGGCTATTCCTTAGTGATTCAGCTTTTTCAGATCTTCTACCGTTTTAATCTTATCTCTCTTTAAGTTTTCAGTTGCAGCTTTGTGATTTTTCAGAAAATACATGCGTTGTTATGGTTGCTATGCAATTAACTCAGAGTGTGCACTCGTCCTTTCTGAATTGTATCTTCATGTCTGAACAACTTCTTGCTACTCACTCAATTTCCACTCAACCCCCACAAATTATACATCAAAACGTAGGTATTTTTGCTGGCTTTCAGAAAATGTCACTATCATTGTTGTGGGACTTATAGATTTTTTGCAAATCTCCTCAGAGTAACAGAAAGTCTCAAAACTCTCCATAGAAACTCAATGGAGAGTTTGTTCAAAATCAGCGCTTGAATTCTCTAATGAGAGGCATTTTCAAATCGTCATATCTCCTTAACGAAACAAAGTTGAGACATGACGCTTGTGCCAATATATCTTCAGACATCCCTGATGCTCACAATTCAAGAATTTTTTCCTCACCTATTACCGTTTGGCCATGAATTACACTTGTTTGAGGGTAGGAAATTTGTCCCTTGCTCAGATTTCTTCAGATTTCAAACTCTGGAAATGAGGCACTTTTTTCTCTCGTCATATCTTTTTGA
The DNA here is from genome assembly GCF_001858045.2 of Oreochromis niloticus. NCBI lineage: Eukaryota > Metazoa > Chordata > Actinopteri > Cichliformes > Cichlidae > Oreochromis > Oreochromis niloticus. Next base: position 21,753 of record NW_020327217.1, on the reverse strand, counting down.
TTGATTTCAACAGAGACCTGAAAATTTCCATGACTGTTCACCAAAGCCTGCTGTTTCTTACGGTGAAAGAATGATTTTGATGCTCCATATAGATTTAGAGTTACAAAACGTTGTTTGAGGGCAAGTCAAGGCAGTTTTGCTTCGCCTCTACTCAGTTACAGTGTATTACAAGTCATATATCTTCAATAATTTATATTTTATCTCTGAATTATGAAGGCCTGAGGTTTTCCCCGTCTCTTCTGAACAAATCAGTGTCAGAATGAACGTTGTAGCCCCTACGGTTAGGAAATTATGGCCATTTGTTCGAGGGGAATCCTGAATGTGAGAAATACACTGCAGAAAACTCATAGCTGTCTCTGTGTCTGTGTGTGTAAGTGCTGATTACAGCAGGTGCAGCCAATTTAGCTGACCTAGATATACCAAGCCCAGACTCTTAACAGCCCCTGTACAATTTGCTCTATGTGTATGTGTGTGTGTATATCAATATTTCTCCCATGTTAAAGTATTACTCCTCCATAATAGTATTTGTGCTAAATCAAAGTACTTCTACTACATCTTAGTACTTCTGCTCAATCATAGTATTTCTGCTAAATCATAGTATTTTTGAAAAATCATGGTATTTGTGCCAAATCATGGTTTGGGGGCAGAACCATAATATTTATTTTATGTTATGAGATTACTACTAAGTGGAGGAATGTCTGTTATGTTATAGTTTATGTGCTGAATATAGTATATCTGCCAAATCATAGTATTTATCCCAAATCATAGTATTTATGCAAAATTACAGTATTTCTGCTAAAAAGCAGAAATAGTACCTTTTAGCAGAAATTTCTGTGAAAAGATATTATTTATGTTAAAACATAGTATTTCTGCTAAATGATAGTATTTCTGCCAAATCATAGTATTTGTACTTATTCATAGTACTTGTGCCAAATCATAGTATTTGTACCCAATCATAGTATTTCTGCAATATGATCGTATTTGTGCCAAATCGTGGTACCTTTTTGCCAAATCATGGTATTTGTGCCAAATCATGTTATTTGTGCCCAGTTAAAATTTCTGTTATATTATAGTGTTACTACTAAGTCGTAGAATTTCTGTTATGTTATAGTATATCTGCTGATTATAGTATATGTGCCAAATAATAGTATTTATAGCAAATAATAGTATTACTGCCCAAACATAGTATTTCTTGTAGTATTTGTAGTAGTAGTTGTTGTAGTATTTGTGCAAAAACATAGACTTTCTGCAAAATCATAGTATATCTGTTATGTTATAGTATTACTACTAAGGCATAGTATTCCTACCAAATCATAGTATTACTGCAATTCCATAGTATTTGAGCGAAATCGTAGTATTTGTGCAAAAACATACTATGTCTGCAAAATCACATTATATCTGCTATGTTATAGTATTACTACTAAGGCATAGTATTTCTACCAAATCATAGTATTCCTTCAAAATCATAGTATCACTGCAATTTCATAGTATTTGAGCGAAATTGTAGTATTTGTACTAAATCATGGTACTTGTGCCAAATCATAGTATTTTTTGGAAATCATATTATTTGAACCAAAACATTGTATTTGTACGAAGTCATAGTATTTCTTCTAAATCATAGTATTTCACCCAAATCTCAGTAGTTGTGCTAAAACCCAGTATTATTGCCAAATCGTAGTATTTGTACTGAAACATAGTATTTGTGCCAATAAGAGTATTTGTACTAAATCATAGTACTTGTGCCAAATCATAGTATTTCTGCCATATTGTGCTAGTTGTGCAAAAACATAGACTGTCTGCAAAATCATAGTATATCTGTTATGTTATAGTATTACTACTAAGTCACAGTATTTCTGCCAATTCGTAGTATTTGTACTAAATCATACTACTCGTGCCAAATCATAGTATTGAAATCAAAATATAGTATTTGTACCAAAGCATTGTATTTGTACGAAGTACAGTATTTCTGCCAAATCATAGAATTACTGCAATTTCATAGTATTTTGAGGAATGCCTTTTGTTATAGTATTACTTCTAAGTCATAGTATTTCTGCTTTGTCATAGTATTTGTACTGAAACATAGTATTTCTGCCAAATCATAGTATTACTGCTATTTCATATTATTTGAGTGAAATTACAGTGTTTCTGCAAAGACATAGTATTTCTGCCAAATCATAGTATTACTGCTATTTCATAGTATTTGAGTGAAATTACAGTGTTTCTGCAAAAACATTGGTTGGTATTGGTTTTAGTTACCTTTAGCGTATGTGCTAGTTGGCAATAGCTATGGCAGCCCAGTTATTTTATTGTTTTGGGCTTGTTCCTGCTTTGTTTTTTTCCCCCTGCAAATTTATGTGAATTTGTACACTGTAATATCGCTGTATTACGTAATGGCTAAGTAGGAGGCTGACTGTTACTAAGTGCATCAGTGTACATAGGTCATCTCTTGTGTTGGAGTGCCCTCTTGTGGCGCCTTTTGGGTAGTGCCTTAGTAAACGTGAACACTGCAAAGAAGTGGTATCAGACTGGTTTGTAGTGGAGGAATTTGTTGCCAGTTTCTTTCGTCTTTAATCCGTATTCATGTTGTAATGTAGTAGTACCACAATATGGCAGAAACACTATGTTTTGGCACAAATACTTTGATTTGGTATACTTTAGCTTCTTCACCCCTTTTCAGCAAAATTTTCATTTTTTTCACCCCTTCTCAGCACAAATTCCAGCTTTTTTGGCTGTTTTCAGAAAAAAAACTCTTTTCAGCAGAAACTCTGCTGATTCATCTCTTTTCAGCGCAAGTTTCTGCTTCTTTGCCTCTTTTCTGCAAAAATTCTGCTGATTCACCTCTTTTCTGCAAAACTTTCAGCCTTTTGACCTCTTATCAGCACAGTTTTCAGCAGCTTCTGCTCATTTCAGCAGAATTGTCGGTCTCTCCACCTCTTCTTTGTAAGAATGACTTTGGCTCAGGGAAATGAATAGCCACCTTGAGACCAGGAGGGCCAGGTTCGAATCCTGTTCAGTGGGGCGTTTTCTTTTTCATCACCATGCAACTTTTCATCGTTTTTAGCTTTTCATAGTATCATAGTATTTCCACAAAATATTTGTATTTCTGCTACGTTATATTATTACTGCTCATAGTATTTCTGCCAAATTTTGGTATTTGCTCCAAAGCACAGTATTTCTGCCAAATCACAATATAACTGCAAAATAAAGGTTTTTGAAACAAATCATAGCATTTGTGCTAAATCCTAGTAATTCTGCTCATAGAATTTCTGCTATGCTGAGGTGCTTTCTGCTAGATTATAGTTTTTCTGCTAAATCAAAGTATTTCATGTAAATCATACCAAGTCCCAGTGTTTCTGCCAAATCATAAATCATAAATAATATGGCGTGTTGGGGGAACAGCTAGTCCTCTCCCATCATGCCTTGGGACATGTGCTGCTGTTTAGATGTTCTTGTTTCATTGTTTATGGTTACGTTACTTTTAACTGTTGTCTTGAATGTTGTGTTTATACCATGGTACAAAGTCACTGACAGTTATTGTTTTATAGGAAGGAAGAATGCAGTACCATAAGTGAGTTCTGTTATGCTGTTATTGACCCTTGAAGCACATTGTAGAACAAGCAAGTGTTTAATAAAAAGCTTCTCCTACCAGCTTGGGGTGGAATTACAAGTTCAAGCTTTCCCTGTGTGCTTATTTGCAAGACTTGTATGTGCCATAATAATTTTAATAAAGCAAAGTTAAGATGAGAAGCTTGTTCCAGTTCATCTTCAGACAGTGCTGCCAGTCACGGTTGGAGCAGTTTTTACTGTCATCTTACTGTTGAGCCATAAATTACGTTTGTTTTCCAACTCTTAAAATGAAGCCGTTTCTTCTCTCGTCATATCTCCGCGACGGGGGTACAAAGAGCTATGAAAATCGAAGTCAAAGTTCAGCAAAGTCTGCTGATTTACCCAGTACAAGAATTGTGCTTCTATCCCACCTAGTTTTTGAGTTACACGACGTTTTGTAACTCCGAAAAATCGGCGTTTTACGCCTCTCACCGCGATCTAATTCTGACTGCTCAAGTCTCTGTGTTTTAGGCACCCGCCCCCTTTGTGACCAGACCTCATTTGGCTCAGAGGGTTGAGAAGCTACTGTGAGACCCAGTGGCAGAGGTTCGAGTCCTACCTGTGACAGTTGCTACACATCATCCCCACTTGCATGCACTCTGCTTTCTTGACACTCTTCAGTGTACCCTTACACATAAAGCCATCGCCATCAAACGCGTCTACACCTCTTTTTTAGCAGATAATTCTGCTTTTTCGCTTGTTTTCAGCAACTGCTGATGCTGATAGCCCTCCTAGTTTTTGAGTTACACGACGTTTTGTAACTCCAAAAAACGGCGGTTTTCACCTCTCACCGCGATCTATTTCTGACTGGTTATCAATCTGGTTTTCAGGTACCCGCCCCCTTTCCAGGTGGCGCAATTGGTAATGACACGGGTCTGCAGCCCAAAGGTCGTGGGTTCAAATCCACCTTGGTCAATATTTTTTTTTTTCACTTCAAATTTATACACTATCACAGACCTGTAATTTATATTGCTAATTTATTACAATTCTGCAAAGTTTTATGATTTTAGCAGCTTTTCTAATATGGACCTCAGATTCTTGTTAACGCTGCATGGCAGAAATACATACAAGTACACAGCCTGATGAAGCAGACAGAAGCAGTACCTCTGATTGGTGAAATTGAGCAGAACCAGGTTGTTCTGCCTCTTTTCAGCAGAAAGTTTGCGTTTTCACCTCTTATCAGCACAAATGTCAGCCACTTCTGATGTTTTTATCAGAATTTTCAGCATTTTCACCTTTTTTCAGTTATGTGAGAACCAGTTTGGCTCAATGAGTAGCTGAAAATTTTCAGCCTGTTCTGCTCTTTCAGAAGAATTTCAGCTTTTTCACCTCTTTTCACAACAATTCAGCTTCTTCGGCCCCCCCTGCATATTTTTTCTCATCATATCTCTTGGTGGGACAAGAACTGCTTTGGCTCAGTGAGATGAGCAGCTACTGTGATTGCTTCTTTCCGTCTTTTCAGCAGAAATTCTGCTGATTTACCTCTTTTCAGCGCAATGTTCTTCTTCTTTCACATCTTCTCAGCACAAAACTCAGCAGCTTCTGCTCATTTACCAAAATTGTCAGTTTCTCCATCCCTTGTGTTTGTCGGAACAAGTTTAGTTCAGTGAGATGAGTAGCTTCCTTGAGACCAGAAGGACCAGGTTCAAATCCTGGTCATGGGATTTGAACACCTGTTTTCAGCACAAATCTCAACTTTTTAGCTGTTTTAAGCAGAAACCTGTTTTACGCAGAGAAACTTTTTTAACTCAATTTCAGCTTTTTCACCCCTTTTCAGCAAAATTTTCAGTTTCCCAGCTTTTTCAGCTATTTTCAGCAAAAACATCTTTTCAGCAGAATTCTGAAAAGAGTTCTGCAGAACACTTTTCAGCAGAAATTCTGCTGATTGAACTGTTTTCAGCAGAATTTTCAACTCTTTTCAGCCCAAATTCTGCTTGTTCACCTCTTCTGCAAAATTTTCAGCCTTTTCACCTCTTATTAGCACAAATCTCAGCTGTTTTCAGGAAAAACTCTTTTAAGCAGAAATTCTGCTGATTCATCTCTTTTCAGCGCAACTTTCTGCTTCTTAAACTCTTTTGAGCAGAAATTCTGCTGATTCATCTCTTTTCAGCGCAAGTTTTTGCTTCTTTACCTCTTTTCAGCAGAAATTCTGCTGATTCACCTCTTTTCTGCAAAATTTTCAGCCTTTTCTCCTCTTACCAGCACAAATCTGAGCAGCTTCTGCTCATTTCAGCAAAATTGTCAGTCTCTCCATCTCTTCTTTGTGAGAATGAGTTTGAGTAATTGAGAGTGACTTTGGCTTAGTGAGATGAGTAGCCGTCTTGAGACTAAGAGGGCCAGGTTCGAATCCTGCTCAAGGCAACATTTTTTTTTCACCACCATACAACTTTTTGCAACTTTTCATCTTTTTCAGCTTTTCAGCAGACAGCTTCAGCGTTAAGGCATCCACACAGCATTTTCGCAGGAAATGCAATTTTTTCTAGTTATTATTATTCTTCAGTTTCCGCCTGAAATTTTGCAGCGAAACTCGCCCCGCAGTTTTGAGACAAACTTCATATATGTTACCTCATTTTGTGCAGCTGGATCTGGAATGGTGTGCTATGACTTTTGGTGTTTATGACTATTATAGTTTTTGAAATATTAATATTTTAGTGAAAATTTTCCCGCGCTTCTCTGCCTAGCAGTTTTGACAATAGGGTTACATATGTTAGATCATTTTGTGCGGCTGGAGCTGGACTAGTATGCTATGACTTTTGGTGTTCATGACTTTTATAGTTTTTTTAATATTAATATTTTAGTGCAAATTTAGAAAGATTCTTCTTTTGGCGCCATAGAAACAGACTTCATTTGTGGTGTGTTGGCTCCATCTTTTGGTCCCACTGAAACAAATTTCAAACTTCATTTGTGGTATGTTGGCTCTCTCTAGTGGTATGCCCAGAGTGGTACGGCCTGTCTACCCTTATTTGGATTAACGCAATGACGACACTACGCAATGACGACACTATCGTATCTTCGCCCCGCCTATCCTATCTTTGAAATTGACCGTAAACCTGCTTTTCTAAGACAGCGTGGCTATCTTTTCAGTGGTAACGCGTCATTTCCCCCCTCCTCCGCTTTGGAATTGAACTTACAGGGATTTTCTGAAGTGTTTACTAAGTTCTCCGTAAGCTTTTACAAGATAAGTGTATCTGCTTCCCTCTGCTTTGAAATGTAGGTTTGAAAGAGATTTTTTCGTGTGTTTAGGGTGAGCTCTTTGTCTGGATTTCGACACTCTGCTAAAGCTAGCTAGCGGATATTGAGCATAGCTAAGCCTCTTTGGCCCTCGTTTGACATTGACTTTGAAAGGAATTTTCGATGTTTTGACGGTAATATGTACAAAATGACTGTGGTTAGATGCTAATCGGCTAATTTAAGCGTATCTGCTTCCCTCTGCTTTGAAATGTAGGTTTGAAAGAGATTTTTTCGTGTGTTTCGGGTGAGCTCTTTGTCTGGATTTCGACACTCTGCTAAAGCTAGCTAGCGGATATTGAGCATAGCTAAGCCTCTTTGGCCCTCGTTTGACATTGACTTTGAAAGGAATTTTCGATGTTTTGACGGTAATATGTACAAAATGACTGTGGTTAGACGCTAATCGGCTAATTTAAGCGTATCTGCTTCCCTCTGCTTTGAAATGTAGGTTTGAAAGAGATTTTTTCGTGTGTTTCGGGTGAGCTCTTTGTCTGGATTTCGACACTCTGCTAAAGCTAGCTAGCGGATATTGAGCATAGCTAAGCCTCTTTGGCCCTCGTTTGACATTGACTTTGAAAGGAATTTTCGATGTTTTGACGGTAATATGTACAAAATGACAGTGGTTAGATGCTAATCGGCTAATTTAAGCATATCTGCGTCCCTCTGCTTTGAAATGTAGGTTTAAAAGAGATTTTTTCGTGTGTATCTGGGCGAGCTCTGTCTATCGGTGGTGTATTTCGGCACTCTGCTAAAGCTAGCTAGCCAAAACGTCGGCTGCATCCTTCGGAGGACCCAGCCTTCGCGGTCTACGTGGGGCCGGTCCTTCGACAGCCTTCGTCGTCTGGCTGTGACGTAATCGGCCTTCAAATGCGGCCTCCGGAGGATGCAGCCGACGTTTTGGGACACAGCTTTCGACTTTATTCCAGCGGTATCGTTTGTAATTAAAACTTTTAAGAGGCGACTGTCACGTCCGAATCAATAGCTTCGTTGTACCCGCGTTTCACTCCTCTCTTTTTCTGTCTTCATAAGGCGTTAACTACAGCAGTCTTTAATACCTCAACTCTTGCTTCAGCAAAGGTAAGTGTCCCCCTTATATTTTCTGTGTGTGTTCAGGTGATATCTAGAAAATAGAGCTGTTGTTTGTAATTAAAACTTTTAAGATTAGATGGTACAGTGTTTTTACTCCCTTCCAAACAGTAAAGTTCCTCTTTGTCTCTCAGTAGGACATTTAAACCAGACAGTACAAGGCTACATTTCAGCGTTACAAGCCAATCAGTTTGCTAATTGTTCTGTGAGATTTGTTTGCAAAGTTTAAGGTGTTAAAGCAGGAGCTGGCATTCTGCCAGAGCCACAGCAACAAGACCGCCTCCCAGCAACGAGACTGCCTGTCAGCCTTGCAAGGTACCCAATTTTCCAATTACTGTATAACAAAACTGTTGTGGGCAACAAGACTGTCTCCTAGGTTTGCAAGCCAATCACTTTGCCAAATGTTCTTGTAAGATTTGTTTGAAAAGTTTGAGGTGGTAACTGTGAGCTGTGAACATCCGGGTTTGCTTGCTGCTGGGCATTCGACCAGCGTCTCAGCAACAACACTGCCTCCCAGCTTTGCAAGGTAATTACTTTCCCAATTACTGTACACCAAAACGGACTAACTGTCGTGGTCAACAAATCTGCCTCCCAACTTTCAAGGTAATCACTTTCCCAATTACAATATACAAACTGTTATGGAACTTTACTTAACAAAGCCTTAAGACCGGGTAGTGACACTATAAATATGTCTATTTATTTGTTCTTGTAGTCATCTTGTCTATCAATGTATCAGAGGGTTAAACTAACAAATTGCTTGAAATGCCAATAATTAATATTCTGTTTTTATGCTGACATTCTACCAGATGCCGAGAAAAAATAAAAGATCCCAGGCACAAAAGAAGCGCTGGAAACCACTTGACCTGGTCGATCCTGCTGTCCCAATGCTCACTGGCCACAACCAAGATGAGGCAGTCAGTAGTTTTCCATCTGACCAGGTAATGAGGATATGGTAGTGATCACAGACAGTCGAATAGTTTTCGAAACACATTTGAGACAGTTAAGAACACTTACCCATACAGTTTAGGATTTTTTTGTTATAATGTCACACAAGTGGCATAACAGTGCATGGTATGCAGAACATTTAAATGAAATGAATGTGTCAGGTCACTTAATGTCTTTTATACCATTTTTCCTGGGTTAGCAGACGGCACCAGCCAGGTTATCTTTGGAAACACAGGATAGACCCACCTCCTTATGTTCCTCAGGTACCAAGGTAAATATCAAAAAATATTCCTCTATTAAGAAATTACAAGGTATGCCCACCCATAGGGCTGCTCGATTATGGCAAAAATAATAATCACGATTATTTTCACTGAAATCTAGATCTCCATTATTTGACAATATTTATTTAACAATAACAATGTATTGAATAATGGCTTTAAAAATTGTCATAAAATAGTGTGCAAATACTGATAACAGTGTAAATGTTTGCAATATAAAAATAAATGAAAAATGTAAACATGTATGTTTAGTTTACAGTGTTGCTCCGTGGTGCAGCTACGACATTGTAGCAAAGTTTACACACTATGTCTACTTGATCCACGTCTGACTTCGCGAACCCATAATGTTTCCACACCACTGAAGGTTTTTTTTTTTTTTTTTTTTACCTCTTTTCAACCAACGGCAGTCACTCTCCTCTCTAAATAACTTGTGCTTAGCTTTCCGAGCTTCCCTCTGTTAGCTCTTCTTAATTGTTGTGATGCGTGTTCAAAACGCAGAGAGGTGCGCTCGATTTGCCACATGGAGCGGCGCGAGAGAAAAGCACGAGGGAGGTGCTAATAATCGACTCATTCTCTCGACTCCTTTTTAATGATCGTTGAAAGCCCAGATCGTAATTTCGATTAAAATTAGATTAATTGAGCAGCCCTACCACCCATGTGTATAACCAGTCTGTATTTATCTGATCTTTGGTGTCTATAACCACAGTTGATATGTAGTCTTTCACTTAAAGCATGTTTGCTAACTCAATTTTGTCTAATTTCTATCCAAAACAAATGAAAATATGACAAAGGGTTTTTTAAATTTATTTTATAGCTCTGAACAGGTAATTCTGATGTGGTAGTGAGCACATACAATTAGGGCTGCTCGATTATGGCAAAAATGATAATCATGATTATTTTCACTGAAATTGAGATCTTGATTATTTGACGATATTTATTTAACAATAACAATGTATTGAATAATGGCTTTAAAGATGTCAAAAAATAATATAAAATAGTGTGCAAATACTGATAACAGCGCAAATGTTTGCAATATAAAAAATAAATGAAAAATGTAAACATCTATGTTTAGTGAACTTCAAAATACTGCATAATACTGGTTGTTCGCTGTGTTAATTAAGCATTGGTCTTTGGCGAGGAAAACGTTACCGTGTTTGTTATCTCCTTGTGTCTCTGGGAGCTGGTGGGATATTTAGTTGTACAGGGTAGCATGAATGGAAGTCTGTGAGGATGAAGCAGGTGTTGTCAAGAGTTTTTTTTCTCTGTTCCTTCATTGTTTGATCGTATGTCACTTTGTGAGCGGTCTTCAAATGATTGAATAAATTTGTAGTGTTGCTCTGTGGTGCAGCTATGACACCGTAGCAAAGTTTCCACAGTATGTCTACTTGATCCACGTCTGACTCCGTGAACCCATAATGTTTCCACACCACTTAAGTCGTTGTACCTCTCTTTTCAACCAACGGCATTCTTTCTTCAGCAGCCATTATCCTCTCCTCACCAAATAACTTCTGCTTAGCTTTCCGAGCTTCCCTCGGGTCCTCTTAATTGTGACTCTTGTTTGAAACGCAGAGAGGTGCGCTCGATTTGCCACACGGAGCAGCGCAAGAGGAGGAGCTAATAATCGGCTCAGTCATTTTTAATGATCGTTGAAACCCCAGATCCTAATCACGATTAAAATTCGATTAATTGAGCAGCCCTACATACAATATATTTTTATAACACTTACCCATACAGTTGACCATTTCTATCTTGTAATGTTACCCAACTGGCATAACAGTTCATGCCATGCATTGCATTGTAAAGTGAAATTAAAGTGTCAGGTCACTTAATGTCTTAACATTATATTCTTTTTTGCCTGGGTTAGCAGACAGCACCAGCCAGCTTGTCCTTGGAAACGGAGAATAGACCCACCTCCTTATGTCCTCCAGGCAGCAAGGTAAATTTAAAACGGTATTCCTCCATTACGGATTTATAGTGGACAGTTACATTACCATTAAATGTTAAAGACATATGGTTACATGTTAGCCTTATGCAAACAGTAAGAATTTTGTCTCGCTTCTGTTAGTTTTGTTTAAAGTTACACTCACTTTCAAATTTCTTAGTAGTTATGCAAACAGCTGGAATTTTTTTTTTTATTGCTTTGTAAGTTTAGTAACCACTACTGTTTCATGTTTTCTTTAAAGTATCCAGTGTTCATTCTATTTCAAATCTGTTAGTAGGTTTTCTAATTTTGATTAACTGTATTATCAGAGTTCAGAAACTCGTCCACCAGCAAAACGAGTCTGGGCAACCGATGATTTCCACACGGCATCAAATTCTCCACCTAAAAGGGTATGTCCACAAATGTCTCTAACCAATTAGTATACATGTGATGTTTGCTGTATAATCACCGGGGTTGATATTTAGTCTTTCACCTTAAGTGTGCTTGCTAACTCGTACTAAATATACTAAAATGTTAGACTAAACATGTACATTTGTCAATTTCTTTCATCAGACTCTTAAAATGCAGACATCTCAACAGCTATTTCTGTCTGTTTAGCTATTTCTATATCTATTGTTCTGAAATAACTTTTATACCATTTTATACTTAAAGCTTCAGATAAATTGACATCCACAGTGAAAAGCAGTGCAAATAAATACAAACATGATTTTGTGACACTCACCTTTTCTCAAGATGGATGTCAGTGTATTCTGTTTCAATCACATTTAACCTGTAACTGAATTTTGTGTCATTTCTTTACAAAACGTAACACAACTATGAAACGTGTTTTTATGGCACATGTACAGAACCATCTGATTTAATCTGAAATCAGTGAATGAATTACATCTAATTTAAGAGCATCTGAGATCCTCTTACGATACAGGATTTCCTTTGATATATTTGTATTTAGGCTGCAATTTAGTTGATGTTTGACGGCCCGCAGCAACCTAAAATAATGTGTTATACTGAAAGAAATTAACTGCTTTGAAAATATGAGGAGCAGAAGGTACAGGTATGACCTTTGTAAAAGGTCATTAAAAAAACAGCACTAAAGCAAATTACAGATATCTAAAATATTTGTCATTTTTACTTCCCACCTCTGCTCTCTCCCACTCTCTCTCACTGTTCCTGTCACTGTCTTTCTGCCTGTCTCTTTCTGGCTTATCTGATGCTGCGTATCTTTAGATTATGCTGTAATATGATTGAAGAGTGATATAATTTGGCTTCATTTGCCTGAACATTGTTTCATTATTTTACCATAGTTAAAAAAATGTTTTTACTTTACAAGAAAATCAAAATTTATACAACTCTTGCCACTTAAAAATGTCTTACATCATTGTACCAAGAGTTACATATGTTTTTACTCAACGTGAAATGCATATCATTAAATACTAAACAATAACATGTGTCACCTTTACCATTCCTTGATCAGCCTTTCCACAACACAAATGAAGAACTACTGACAGAGGAGCTACAGAGCAACGCAGTTCAGCACTTCTGGTGTGTCAGTGCAACTCATTGTCAAAGTGATAAAAGGTACACAAAATTCTCCCGAAATCATCAGTGCACATGTAATGCCCTCACATTCCTGACCTACCTTAATGAGGAACACCAGTTCAACACAGCCCGACTTGATAAGGTGCTTGAACAGGGAGATGCACTCTACTGTAGGATTAAAACAAATCTTCAGCAGGAGAGGCGTTATACACAAGATCATCTGACCATGGAGGACCTGCCCAAAGAAGTTCATGCTGACATAAATGTCTACAGTGTGAAAATGGACAACATAAGGTATGGATACCTGAAAGCAGCAGACAAAACCTATCAAAGAAAAGGGTGGTGGTTGCCTCTTGCTAGTCGCCTTGTAATGTCTGTCAACAGATGTGAACTATGCTTTGCTCATGGTTTCACCTCAGTGCATTGCAGTTTTCCGTGACAAATCTGGGAGGTATGGATTATTTGATTCACATTCAAGAAGTGCAGCAGGTTTGCCCCAGCCAAATGGAACAGCAGTCATGCTCACTTTCACTCATGTGAATGACCTGATCACCCACCTGCATAATCTTTTTCAAAATCAAGGCAGGTATGCAAGATATGAGTTTGTGCCTGTTTCTTTCAAAAGAGTCAGCACTCACAACGAACAGCCTGCACAGTCAACTCAAGCAACACCAGGAGCAACAGCTACATCATCACCACGAAATGATGAACCACAAATCACAAATCCCACTGTGCAAGTGCCTCAACCAGAATCAGCCCAAACCTACATGACAATGTTAGAAAGTGCTTTAAACCCACAACAAGACAAAATGGCTTCAAATCAAATTTGTGAACATCAACTTGAAACATCTGTTGATCCAACAAGCAACATCCAAACAGAACAACAAGAAAATCTTGAACTCAATAATGAAAGAGATAAAGTCATAGATAAACCCCCCAAAAAGCAAGAATGTGTGCAGATTAAATAAACAGCGACGTGGGAAATCTATTCGTCAAGCTCAAAGTCACAAGCAGCATGTAAAAGCTAAAGAAAAATCTTCATCTGAAGACTTGGCAAAGAAGATGAACAAAAAAAGACATGAAAAGGAACGATATGCCTGCTTTCCTGAATTTCGAATGAAAAAATTACGGGCTGTGAAAACTCAATATGCTCAAAACTGTCATCGCCATAAACAAAAGCTGTTATCAGCCAAAGATTATTATGCAAATCCTCATATTCAAGAGAAGATAAAAGCCCACAATGTGAAGAGATACCAAATGATCCTCATTTTCAACAAAAAAGAGAGACTACATTATCAGAAGATATACCACAGATGCCAGCTTTCGAACCAGACAGAAACAATATGTGTTCCGAAGATACAACACGGATGCTGACTTTCAAAGCAGACAGAAAAAATACATAAGAACAAAATATGCATCGGATCCAAACTACAGGCACAAACAAAAAAAATCAATTCATGCCAGGTATCATAATGACTCACAATTCAGACTGCACCATATACAGCGCTGTGCAGAGTACCAGAGACACAAAATGGCTACCAATGCATCTTTCGCCATCTATAAAAAGTTGTGTGCACAGAGAATAAAGAAAAAATACAGATGACTAGTAACACAATTCCAGCAGGGTCCACAGTCTGAAGCACAGCCCCAGCTTGTAGTGAATAGTGTGATGCAAGCAGCCACATTAGCTCTCCGTGAAACAATTAAGTTAGGACCCACCCATGTCTGTACAGTGTGCCACAGAACTCTGTTTCCTAATCAAGTTAAACACTGCAAAAGATCAAAGTATGTTAAAAATAGTCACATTGTTGACACTTGCTTGACAGGAAAATTTGTCCATGTTTGTGATAGTGAATGTACAGCTAATTGTACCTTTCCAAAACAAAGAATGCAAGAGTGGATTTGCTACAACTGTGACAGCCACCTACAACGAGGAAAGATCTCTTCCATTGCAGTAGCAAACAATTTAGCACTAGCACCCATTCCAATTGAACTGAGTCAATTAAATGTACTAGAACGACAACTGATTGCTAAAATTCTCCCGTTTGCCAAAATCATTGCATTACCAAAAGGACAGCAAAGAGCCGTACATGGGGCTGTTGTTTGTGTACCGTCGGATGTGGAAACCACAGTAAACTGTCTTCCCAGACCTAGCAATGAAGCCCAGCTCCTGCAGGTACACCTGAAAAGACACATCAGATTCAAAGGATACCAACACTTCTACACTGTGGACATGAAGAATGTGTTAGCAGGCTTATCAAAGCTAAAAGAGATGCATTCAGAATACAAAGATGTATCTATTGATGATAACGCTACTTTTGCTGATCCCACAAATAATCAGATAATCGAGACGGAACATGACACTGCTGATGCAGATATTCAAGATGCACTGCCCAGAAACTTCAACAACCAAATTGTACCAGAAAGAAGAACCACTGAGGATACAACAGCTGGAATACGTGAGCCATGTCATGATGTAAACGAACTATTGGAGCCTGAACAGTCAAATGGAGAGCCCTTACAAGATACGGAGAAAGAAAAGGAAGAACTTCGCACTGGTCTTGTTCTAGACACCTGTATGCAACCACCAGATATGGCACAGGACATTTTATCATATGGTGAAGGAATATTTAGCATTGCACCCGCCCAAGGAAATAGACCTGTTGGCTTCTTCTCTGTTCCTAAACTTGAAGCCATGGCCTTTCCTGTGCAGTTCCCAACTGGACAGAACACATTAGATGAAGCCAGACAAGTCAAACTGTCCCCAAGCATGTATTTTAATACACGGCTGTTCTCTGCAGATACACGGTTTGCAACTGACCAAAGCTACCTATTCTTTGCACAGTTTGTAACAGAAACACACATGGCTACAAACAGCATGTCCATCCAATTGCGCAAAGGTAAGGCAATCACCAAGGATGGATGTAGAATTTGTAACAGAATGCTTCAAAATAAAGACGAAGTGGAGAGACTAATAAATAACAAAGATGCAACACGCTTCATGAAACCTCTGAGAGGTACTCCAGCCTATTGGGAGAAGGCACTGAAAGATCTGCATGCTATGGTCAGACAGTTAGGAAAGCCAACTTTTTTCCTGACATTTTCAGCTGCTGAAATGAGATGGCCTGAGGTTGTTGAGGTCATAAAAACTCAACAAGGTGAACAAGTGGATTTTTCACAACTTGACTGGAACACAAAGTGTGAAATTCTCCGAAGCAACCCTGTGACTGTGATGCGATTGTTTGAAAAAAGAGTCGATGCACTAATGACAACACTGATCCTGTCCCCAGCACAGCCCATCGGTGAAGTAGAAGATTACTTTTATCGAGTGGAGTTTCAGGCCAGAGGTAGCCCTCATATCCATTTACTGGTTTGGGTCAAAGATGCACCTAAATTTGGAAGCGACCTTGAGGACCATGTGTACAAATTTATTGACAAGTACATAACATGTAAGATGCCTGACCAAAATGCCGATCCTGAACTTCACAAAATTGTGTCTGAGGTTCAAGTCCACAGCAGAAATCACTCCAGATCCTGTAAAAAAGGTAATGTGTCATGTAGGTTTGGGTTCCCCAAACTACCCGTAGACCAAACAATGATCACTTTCCCAAGCCCAGATGATGACGATCACAATGATAAGCGGCATAGCACAAGTAAGGAGAAAGGCACAAATGAAAAACAAAAGCAAAAAACAGACGAATGGCTCTCGCAAAAAAACAGAAAGAGGCCAAAGAAAAACTCCAGCCATTGAGAGATTTGCTCTGTGACCCAAATTCCTCATTTGAAGACTTGTCTGAGCTGCTTCACAAATGCAAATTAACTTATGAACAATACTTGGATTGTGTCTTCAATTTAAGCAATGGCCATGTCATCCTCTTAAAGCGTGAACCTAATGACTGCTGGGTGAATGCATACAATGCAGATCTGCTGAGGGCCTGGAATGCCAACATGGACATCCACTATGTCATTGATGACTACAGCTGCCTGATGTATATGATGTCTTATGTCTCTAAACCCGAATTTGAGATGACACAATTTCTTAATGGAGTCATCCAGGAGGTCAAAAAGTCCAATGTCAATGAAAGAGATGAAATGAAACAGATAATGCAGGCATATGCTAAACACAGAGAAGTCAGTGCCCAAGAATCTGTGGCAAGGACATGCAGCCTGCCACTAAAAAAGTGTTCACGCAGTGTGGTGTTCATACAGACTGATGATGATGCCCTGAAAATGAGTCTCCCGATGAGCAGGTTGCAGAGCATGGCACCAGATGATGAAAATGTGTGGATGTCTGGATTGCCAGAAAAATATGCAAACAGACCCAGAACACCTGAGTTTGAAAGAATGTGTTTGGCTGAATTTGCTTCAGAGTACAGGATTCTCTACAGCTGGCAAACAGAATCAAAAAATGCCATCCCTCTTTTGAATAACATGGGTTATATTCAAAAGAGAACAAGAGGGAAACCTGCAATAATCAGATATCCTCGGTTCTCAGAAAAGAAACAACCAGAGAAGTTTTATAGCAGACTACTAAAACTTTATTTTCCACATCGATCAAATGATGACCTTAAAAACACAAAATACCCCACATCCGAACAGATCTACAAAAGTGGACGAAAACATGGTTTTGCAGTACGGCCAATTGTTACCTTTAACAAAAAGCGTTATGAAAGCCATGGCAAAACAATGGAAAGGGCACTGGAACAGATTGAACAACAAGGCCCACTTATCAATGCATGGAACACTTTGCACCTGAGGTTGAAGTAGATCGTTTGGAGTGTGTGGCCCAACGACAATCCAGACATGACACTGACGAAAATGAAATGGACATTGTTCCAGACTACCAAGTCAGTGGTAGCAGCAGTGGAACCATGCCAGCAATCATAGCACCAAAGCTGAGCCCAGACTTTGTCAGAAAAATGTACCAAAGTCTGAATGAAACCCAAGCATCCATATCTACGCAGTGCGTGAGTGGTGTTTCAAACTTGTGTGGGTCACTGTCCTGAGCAGTTCTTTTATTTTGTCTCTGGAGGAGCTGGCTGTGGAAAATCACATGTTATCAAGTGCATATATGAGGAGGCAACAAAGATTTTGAACCAACTCCCCAGATTCCGTGACCAAGCAGACATGTCCTACCCTGCAGTACTGCTGACTGCATTTACTGGCACTGCAGCTTTTAACATATCTGGGAAAACACTGCACTCTCTGCTAAAGCTGCCAAAATCTTAAAACCGCCGTATCAGGGACTGGGAATGCACTGGATGAAGTGAGAGCTTCACTTTCAAATGCAGAGATTCTGGTCATTGATATCTATGGTTTCTAAAGACCTTTTTGCCTACATCCACTGGAGACTTCAGCAGATCAAAGGAAACAAGAAGCCTTTTGGTGGGATGTCTATCCTTGCAGTAGGAGACCTTTACCAGCTGCCACCCCTTGGAAAAGCCAAACCACTCTGTGTGTACGAGGACAATGTCCTTGATCTCTGGAAAGACTATTTCCACATGGTCAACCTGACAGAAATCATGCGACAGAAAGATGATCATTCTTTTGCTGAAGTTCTGAACAGGATAAGAGTGAAGCAAAAAACAGATTCTCTTGAAGCCAATGACAAAGCCTTGATCACACAGGCTATCCATGACATAAAAGACTGTCCATCTAATGTATTACACATTTATGCTACAAACAAAGAGGTCGACAAACACAATTCAGCAACTGTAACTGCTCTTCATTCTGATATCATAAATATTCAGGCCGAAGACTACAGAAAAGACCCACGAACGGGTGAGATGGTCCTCCTGGCAGATATGATGAAAGGCAACAAAAGAGATTTACCTGATAACATACAAGCTGCACCTGGAGTGATGTTATGTTATTAGAAATTTGGATGTTGAAGATGGCTTGTTAATGGACATTTGAACAATCACGAACATTGTGACAACCACACAGGATGGACCAAAAACTGTGAATCTCATTGGACTTACGCTGGACAATCAAATTCTGGGCAAAAATTTCGCAGAAAAATACAAGGATCCTCAGACAACCTGGTATATATTGAGAAATGTGAAGAATCTACAAGTAAAAAGGAGTTCTTCGCAGGCAATTCCAATGAAGTTGGCCTTTGCATGTACAGCTCACAAAGTACAAGGCATGACAATGGAGTCAGCAGTAGTATGTTTGAAGCGTGTTTTGAACCTGGAATGGCCTAGTTGCACTCAGCCGCACAACCTCACTTAAAGGACTGTACATCACAGACTTTGATGAAAGGAAAATCTATGCTGATCCTGCCATCACAGATGCACTCAAAAATATGAGACATGCATCATTTGAGAATGAGAGACCATGTTGCAATTCTTAAAATCAGTTGTTCCCATAGTCCCCACGTTGACATTATCCATCACAATGCACAAGTCTCCCAACTCACATGGAGGACATGAGATGCCACATGAACTCAGCCTTGCTGATGTTTTATGCATAACAGAAACTCACTTGTCTGGATCATCAGTTTCTCCCCGCTTCCAGCTGGAACAGTACAACATGGCCACACACAACAGACACGTCTCTTACACAAACCATACAGACATGGCAAAGGTAAATGGCGGTGGAGTTGCAATGTACTACAAAACGTTCTTACAGCAGAGTCTCGAAATACCTGCAAAATGTGACTGATCTTGAATTTGTGTTATCAAGGTTGAATCACCAGTCACAGCTTTGATAGCAACTGTATACAGGCACCAAATACAGCCACATGAGGTTTTTACCACAAATGCAATGTCTTTGGACTCATTGGAAATGATGAATTGCCAACCAATTATTGTTTGTGGAGACTTCAATGAGGACCTTATGAGCAGAGGAAAAAAACCCATCCAAGAACTGTTTCAGTCAAGAGGATATGCACAACTTATTACTGCTGCAACCCAGAAAAACACACATTGATTGATCACCTTACATATCACAGCCATACGCCTGCTCCAATCAGGTGTTCTGAATACATATCACAGTTATCACACCCATTTATTGTGTAATTCACTAACACAAAATGACTGCAAGGTTGTGAGGGATATGGACTTGCCAAGTGATCTTAGTGTCTTTGCAACTGAGCACACTCTACCAGCAACACTGACAGCTCACCAGTGGGAGCTGATAGATAAGACTGCTCTCATCCATTGAAGAGCTGACCAGAAACATGAACAGAAAGACTGCAACTGCACCTGATGGGATCCCTGCCATAACAGGTAATTGTATTTTGTTTCTTACTTTATATTGTACATTTGATATTGTTGAAACAAACTATATCTCATCCATTCATTAAGTCATCCATTCATTCATAACTCCTCAGATGTGTTCTGTCCAGTGAAGCAGTGGAGAAGCCCTACACTAATCCTGAAACTGTGCCACGCTACTAGAAACGGCTACAAGGATGGCAGGTATAGTGAAATTAAAATGCACCTTTGTTCAACAGGTTTATATACAGTCAAGTGATCAAAAGACCCAGTATTAAACCATTTAAACCAACTACATGCTTGGATTGGAACTCTGTACAGGCCACCAAATTACAGCCACGTGTGGTTTTTACCTCGCATGGCAACTTGCCCATCAGAAGACAACAGTATTAAGCCAGTTTCTTTTTTACTACCTTTTAATATAGTTTTGGGTCATTTAGTTCTAAAGTTAGATTTGTTTTTCCAGTTATTTTTTAGAACTTCATTACTTGCCAGTTTGCTAACGAAGAGGCTGCGCTTTGTGATGTCTCTGTTTTATTGTTTTAAATTGTGTTTTCCTTTATCTGTTTCTAGCTGTTTTCGCAAGTCAGCCAACCTCTTGCTTCCAATGACCCTTATCCAGAAGTATCCGTGAGTGCCTCATCAACAGAAACTAAAGTGGAGACCTACCTCTCAGAGAAAAACGCACACATAAGAAAGCCGACCCACTTCAGTACTGGGAAGAACATCCTAATCTTTTCCCTCTATGGCTGCTGTTGCATCTCAGTGTGCCCCCTGTAGCTCTGTGGAAGTTTTGGATTTGTTTACATCTCACCCCAACCGGTCGCGGCAGATGGCCGCCCTCCTGGCCTGGTTCTGCCGGAGGTTCTTCCTGTCAAAGGGAGTTTTTCCTTCCCACTGTCGCCAAAGTGCTTGCTCATAGGGGGTCATATGATTGTTGGGTTTATCTATATACATTAATGCTTGTATGCTTTTCATTTATACTTTTGCCTTACTCTTCAGTTCATAATATAAAGTTACTTGAATGGTTTCCTTTTTTATTTTATATTGCTTTGCTATTTACCACAATCTAAATATCATGTTTAAATGTCATACATTATTGTAAATGGTATTTGTACAAAATATTTTTGAATAACATGATACATTTATTAGTCCACAAGGGGAAATTTCATAATTTGCATGTGGAATTTCCCCTTTCACATTAAAATACCTTTGAAATACAAATTGAATACCGCTTAATGGACATTTTTCTACCACTTTAAACGACTCAAAACTGTAAAATCTAAATTGTAACTTCTCTTGAACACCTGACACTAAAGCATAATTTATTTTATTTCTTTTATATCTTAACTTCTTTGTAATCATGTAACTGGAGCATCTTTCTCTCATCTCTGTATGCTGCATATAACAGAGATCACAATACAGCTTACTTGCTTTAAATTGAAAATCAGCTGTATTCCATTTCCCTCCTCTTGTGGTATAAATAGCAAACTATGCTCATGTTGCATTGCTCCTCTAGTGTTATAAATGGCAACCGGCGCTAATTGAACCACATTAAAGGCAAACTACACTCACTGGCAGTAGCATAGGCACACTTAAAATTTCTTCTGAAATTTTCCCTTTCTAGTTCTTATTATTATTATTCTCCAGTTTCTGCCTGAAATTTTGCAGCGAAACTCGCCCGCAGTTTTGAGACAAGCTCATATATGTTACCTCATTTTGTGCGGCTGGATCTGGAATGGTGTGCTATGACTTTTGGTGTTTATGACTTTTATATTTTTAAAATAGTAATATTTTACTGAAAATTTCCCGCGCTTCTCTGCCGAACAGTTTTGACAAATAGGTTACATATGTTAGATCATTTTGTGCGCTGGAGCTGGACTAGTACGGTATGACTTTTATAGTTTTTTAA
>NW_020327216.1:0-16946 GCF_001858045.2 Oreochromis niloticus | reverse complement strand
TTTGATTTGGTATACTTTAGCTTCTTCACCTTTTCAGCAAAATTTTCATTTTTTTCCCCTTTTCAGCACAAATCCCAGCTTTTCAGGTGTTTCAACAGAAATCTCTTTTATTTCTGATTGCTGATGTCTTTGTTTTTCAGCCGCCGCCCCTTTCCAGGTGCGCAATCAGTAATGACGGGCTCTGCAGCTCATGGTCGTGGGTTCAATCCCACCTTGGTCAACATTTTTTTTTTTCACTACAAATTTATACACTTTCACAGACCTGTAATTTATATTGCTAATTTTTTTCACTACAAATGAGTAGTGCAAAAACATACTATGTCTGCAACATCACAGTATATCTGTTATGTTATAGTATTACTACTAATCACATTATTTCTGCAATTCAAGGAGGCTGACTGTTACTAAGTGCATCGTGTACATAGGTCATCTCTTGTGTTGGAGTGCCCTCTTGTGGCGTCTTTTGGTAGTGCCTTAGTAAACGTGAAGACTGCAAAGAAGTGGTATCAGACTGGTTTGTAGTGGAGGAATTTGTTGCCAGTTTCTTTCGTCTTTAATCCGTATTCATGTTAATGTACCACAATATGGCAGAAACACTATGTTTTGGCACAAATACTTTGATTTGGTTACTTTAGCTTCTTCACCCCTTTTCAGCAAATTTTCATTTTTTTCACCCCTTTTCAGCACAAATTCCAGCTTTTTTGGCGGTTTTCAGAAAAAAAACTCTTTCAGCAGAAACTCTGCTGATTCACCTCTTTTCAGCGCAACGTTCTGCTTCTTTGCCTCTTTTCTGCAGAATTTGCTGATTCACCTCTTTTCTGCAAATTTTCATCCTTTTTGCCTCTTATCAGCACAGTTCTCAGCAGCTTCTGATAATTTCAGCACAATTGTCAGTCTATCTACCTCTTCTTTGTGAGAATGAGTTTGGCTCAGTGAGATGAGTAGCTGCCTTGAGACCAGGAGGTTCGAGGGAATCCTGAATGTGATGTGAGAAATACACTGCAGAAAACTTATACCTCTCTCTGTGTCTGTGTGTGTAAGGGCTGATTACAGCAGGTGCAGCTAATTTAACTGACCTAGATATACCAAGCCCAGACTCTTAACAGCACTGTTCCCTTTAGGCTCTGTGTATGTGTATGTTTTGTGTATGTATCATATTTTCCCATGTTAAAGTATTACTCCTCATAATAGTATTTCTGTTAAATCAAAGTACTTCTACTACATCTTAGTACTTCTGCTCAATCATAGTATTTCTGCGAATCATAGTATTTTTGCCAAATCATGGTATTGTGCCAAGCATAGTATTTCCACAAATACAGTATTTCTGCTATGTTATATTATTACTGCTCATAGTATTTCTGCCAAATCTTGGTATTTGTTCCAAAGCATAGTATTTCTGCCAAATCACAATATAACTGCAAAATAAAGGGTTTTTTAGACAAATCATAGTGTTTGTGCTAATCCTAGTATTCTGCTCAATCATAGAATTTCTGCTATGCTGAAGTGCTTTTGCTAGATTATAGATTTCTGCTAAGTCAAAGTATTTCATGTAAATCATAGTATTTATACCAAGTCCCAGTGTTTCTGCCAAATCATAAATCATAAATAATGTGGCGTGTTGGGGAACAGCTAGTTCTCTCCCATCATGCCTTGGACATGTGCTGCATTTTAGATGTTCTTGTTTCATTGTTTATGGTTACGTTACTTTTAACTGTTGTCATGAATGTTGTTTATACTACGGTACAAAGTCACTGACAGTTATTGTTTTACAGGAAGAATGCAGTACCATAAGTGAGTTCTGTTATGCTGTTATTGACCCTTGAAGCACATTGTGGCACAAGCAAATATGTTCAATAAAAAGCTCCCCCTACCAGCTTGGGGTGGAAATACAGGCTCAATCTCTCCCTGTGAGCTTCTTTGCAAGATTCATCTGCATGCCACAATAATTAAATAAAGCAAAGTTAGACGAGAGGCTTGTGCCAATTCATCTTCAGACACTGCTGACACTCACGGTTAGAGCAGTTTTACTGTCATCTTACTGTTGAGCCATAAATTACGTTTGTTTTCAAACTCTTAAAATAAAGCCGTTCTTCTCTCGTCATATCTCCGCGACGGAGGTACAAAGAGCTATGAAAATCGCAGTCAAAGTTCATGAAATTCGGCTGATTCACCCAGTAAAGGAATTGTGCTTCTATCCCACCTAGTTTTTGAGTTACACGACATTTTGTAACTCCAAAAAACGGCACTTTACGCCTCTCACCGCGATCTAATTCTGACTGCTCATCTCCCTGTTTTCAAGGCGCCGGCTCTCTTTGCCGGTGGCGCATTTGGTAATGACACGGGTCTGCAGCCCAAAGGTCGTGGGTTCAATTCCACCTTGGTCCACATGGTTTTTTGTTCACTACAAATTTATACACTATCACAGACCTGTAATTTATATTGCTAATTTATTACAATTCTGCAAAGTTTTATGATGTTAGCAGTTTGTCTAATACGGACCTCAGATTCTTGTTAACGCTCCATGGCAGAAATACATACAAGTACACAGCCTGATGAAGCAGACAGAAGCAGTACCTCTGATTGCAGAAAGTATTACTACTCCATAATAGTATTTCTGTTAAATCAAAGTACTTCTACTACATCTTAGTACTTCTGCTCAATCATAGTATTTCTGCTAAATCATAGTATTTTTGCCAAATCATGGTTTTTGTGCCAAAACATAACATTTCTGTTAAGTTATAGTATTACTAATAAGTGGAGGAATTTCTGTCATGTTATAGTATATGTGCTGATTACAGTATATCTGCCAAATCATAGTATTTATCCCGAATCATAGTATTTTACAGTATTTCTGCTAAAAAGCAGAACTAGTACCTTTTAGCAGAAATTTCTGTCAAAAGATATTAGTTATGTTAAAACATAGTATTTCTGCTAAATCATAGTACTTCTGCCAAATCATAGCATTTCTTCAAAATCATAGTATTACTGCAATTTCATAGTATTTGAGCGAAATCGTAGTATTTGTACTAAATCATGGTACTTGTGCCAAATCATAGAATTTTTTGCAAATCATATTATTCGAACCAAAACATTGTATTTGTACGAAGTCATAGTATTTCTTCTAAATCATTGTATTTCACCCAAATCTCAGTAGCTGTGCTAAAACCCAGTATTATTGCCAAATCATCGTATTTGTACCAAATCATAGTACTTGTGCCAAATCATAGTATTTCTGCCATATTGTGCTAGTTGTGGAAAAAAAATAGACTGTCTGCAAAATCATAGTATATCTATTATGTTATAGTATTACTACTAAGTCGTAGACTTTCTGTTTTGTTATAGTATATCTGCTGAATATAGTATATGTGCCAAATCATAGTATTTATAGCAAATCATAGTATTTGTGCTAAAACATAGTATACTGCCACATTATAGTATTTGTGTAAAACCAGAATGTCTGCAAAATCATCATATATCTGTGATGTTATAGTATTACTACTAATGCATAGTATTTCTGCAAAATCATAGTATTTTTGCAGAAACCTTGTACTTCTGGTAAATCATAGTATTTCTACTAAATAATAGTATTTCTGCCAAATCATAGTATTTGTGCCAAAACATTGTATTTGTACAAAGTCATAATATTTCTTCTAAATCATAGTATTTCAATCAAATCTCAGGAGTTGTGCTAAAACGCAGTATTATTGCCAAATCATAGTATTTGTACTCAAACATATCAGTTCAACTTATTTAACTCTTCTCAACAGCCCAACACCTCTTCTTCACCCCGTTTCAGCAGAATTGTGAGTGTTTTCACCCCTTTTCAGCACAAATCCCAGCTTTTTCAGGTGTTTTCAACAGAAATCTCTTTTTTAGCAGACATTCTGCTGATTCACCTGTTTTCAGTGCAACGTTCTACTTCTTTACCTCTTTTCAGTAGAAATTCTGCTGATTCACCTATTTTATGCAGAATTTTCAGCCTTTCACCTCTTATCAATACAAATCTCAGTATCTTCTGCTCATTTCAGAGGAAACCATTTCACCTCTTTTCAGTACAAATTTGAACTTCTGTACCCCTTTGAAACAGAATCTTTGCCTTTTCACCTCTTTTCAGCAAAACTTTCTGTTTTTTCACTTGTTTTCAGCATAATTTTTCAGTTTCTTTACTGCCATACAATTTTTGCAGCTTTTCATCTTTTTCAGTCATTTTCAGCAGGAAACTTAAGCGTTAAGGCATCCACACAGCATTTTCGCAGGAAATGCAAATTTTTTCTAGTACTTTATTATTCTTCTAGTTGCTCCATTCTTCGCCGTTTAACTACTCCGTCAGTTTTCAGCCGATTTTCTCCGTTCAAACTCTAAACTGTTCTGCTCTTTCTGCTAATGACTGCTATGACTTTTGGTGTTTATTACTCTTATACTTTTAAAATATTACACTTTTTCCTTTAATTTGTCCTATTGAAATGAATGGGAAACTTCCACAATTCTGCTAAAACTTGCTTGTTTTTGAAACTTAACTACATTCTCATACTTTCACCTAGAAACTCCATTCAAACTTTAAAATGTTCTCAGATTATTGGGCTATTCCTGAGTGATTCAGCTTTTTCAGATCTTCTACCATTTTAATTTTATACCTCTTTAAGTTTTCAGTTGCAAAATTGTGATTTTTCAGAAAATACATGCGTTGTTATGGTTGCTATGCAATTAACTCAGAGTGAGGGCTGGTCTGTTCTGAATTTTCTCTTCATGTCTGAACAGCTTCTTGCAACTCGCTCAATTTCCACTCAATCCCCACAAATTATACATCAAAACGTAGGTATTTTTGCTGGCTTTCAGAAAATGTCACTATCATTGTTGTGGGCGTTACAGAATTTTGGCAAATCTCCTCAGAGCAACACAAAGTCTGAAAACTCTCCATAGAGAGTCAATGGAGAGTTTGTTTAAAATCAGCGCTGGAATTCTCTAATGAGAGGCATTTTCGAATCGTCATATCTCTTTAACCAAACAAAGTTGAGACATGACGCTTGTGCCAATATATCTTCACACATCCCTGATGCTCACAATTCAAGATTTTTTTCCTCACCTATTACCGTTTGGCCATGAATTACACTTGTTTGAGGGTAGGAAATTTTTCCCTCGCTCAGATTTCTTCAGATTTCAAACTCTGGAAATGAGGCACTTTTTTCTCTCGTCATATCTTTTTGATTGATTTCAACAGAGACCTGAAAATTTCCATGACTGTTCACCAAAGCCTGCTGTTTCTTACGGTGAAAGAATGATTTTGATGCTCCATATAGATTTAGAGTTACAAAACGTTGTTTGAGGGCAAGTCAAGGCAGTTTTGCTTCGCCTCTACTCAGTTACAGTGTATTACAAGTCATATATCTTCAATAATTTATATTTTATCTCTGAATTATGAAGGCCTGAAGTTTTCCCCATCTCTTCTGAACAAATCGGTGTCAGAATGAGCGTTCTAGCCCCTACGGTTAGGAAATTATGGCCATTTGTTCGAGGGGAATCCTGAATGTGAGAAATACACTGCAGAAAACTCATAGCTGTCTCTGTGTCTGTGTGTGTAAGTGCTGATTACAGCAGGTGCAGCCAATTTAGCTGACCTAGATATACCAAGCCCAGACTCTTAACAGCCCCTGTACACTTTGCTCTATGTGTATGTGTGTGTGTATATCAATATTTCTCCCATGTTAAAGTATTACTCCTCCATAATAGTATTTGTGCTAAATCAAAGTACTTCTACTACATCTTAGTACTTCTGCTCAATCATAGTATTTCTGCTAAATCATAGTATTTTTGATTTGTGCCAAATCATGGTTTGGGGGCAGAACCATAATATTTATTTTATGTTATGAGATTACTACTAAGTGGAGGAATGTCTGTTATGTTATAGTTTATGTGCTGAATATAGTATATCTGCCAAATCATAGTATTTATCCCAAATCATAGTATTTATGCAAAATTACAATATTTCTGCTAAAAAGCAGAAATAGTACCTTTTAGCAGAAATTTCTGTGAAAAGATATTATTTATGTTAAAACACAGTATTTCTGCTAAATCATAGTATTTCTGCCAAATCATAGTATTTGTACTTATTCATAGTACTTGTGCCAAATCATAGTATTTGTACCCAATCATAGTATTTCTGCAATATGATCGTATTTGTGCCAAATCATGGTATCTTTTTGCCAAATCATGGTATTTGTGCCAAATCATGTTATTTGTGGCCAGATAAAATTTCTGTTATATTAGTGTTACTACTAAGTCATAGAATTTCTGTTATGTTATAGTATATCTGCTGATTATGGTATATGTGCCAAATCATAGTATTTATAGCAAATAATAGTATTACTGCCCAAACATAGTATTTCTTGTAGTATTTGTAGTAGTAGTTGTTGTAGTATTTGTGCAAAAACATAGAATTTCTGCAAAATCATAGTATATCTGTTATGTTATAGTATTACTACTAAGGCATAGTATTCCTACCAAATCATAGCATTCCAAATCATAGTATTACTGCAATTCCATAGTATTTGAGCGAAATCGTAGTATTTGTGCAAAAACATACTATGTCTGCAAAATCACATTATATCTGCTATGTTATAGTATTATTACTAAGGCATAGTATTTCTACCAAATCATAGTATTCCTTCAAAATCATAGTATCACTGCAATTTCATAGTATTTGAGCGAAATTGTAGTATTTGTACTAAATCATGGTACTTGTACCAAATCATAGTATTTTTTGCAAATCATATTATTTGAACCAAAACATTGTATTTGTACGAAGTCATAGTATTTCTTCTAAATCATAGTATTTCACCCAAATCTCAGTAGTTGTGCTAAAACCCAGTATTATTGCCAATCGTAGTATTTGTACTGAAACATAGTATTTGTGCCAATAAGAGTATTTGTACTAAATCATAGTACTTGTGCCAAATCATAGTATTTCTGCCATATTGTGCTAGTTGTGCAAAAACATAGACTGTCTGCAAAATCATAGTATATCTGTTATGTTATAGTATTACTACTAAGTCACAGTATTTCTGCCAATTCGTAGTATTTGTACTAAATCATACTACTCGTGCCAAATCATAGTATTGAAATCAAAATATAGTATTTGTACCAAAGCATTGTATTTGTACGAAGTACAGTATTTCTGCCAAATCATAGAATTACTGCAATTTCATAGTATTTTGAGGAATCCCTTTTGTTATAGTATTACTTCTAAGTCATAGTATTTCTGCTTTGTCATAGTATTTGTACTGAAACATAGTATTTCTGCCAAATCATAGTATTACTGCTATTTCATAGTATTTGAGTGAAATTACAGTGTTTCTGCAAAAACATTGTATTTCTGCAAAATCATAGTATTTCTCTCATCTTAAAGTACTCAATTATTGTATTTGTGCCAAAGTTTAGTATTTCTGCCAAATGATATTATCTCTGCTAAATCATAGTGTCTGCCAAATCATAGTATTTGTGCCAAATTATGGGATTTTGCCAAAACATGGTACTTGTGCCAAATTATAGTATTTGTGCCCAATTAATATTTCTGTTATGTTATAGTATTACTACTAAGTCGTAGAATTTCTGTTATGTTCTGCCAAATCATAGTATTACGGCTATTTCAAAGTATTTGAGTGAAATTACAGTGTTTCTGCAAAAACATTGTATTTCTGCTAAATCGTAGTATTTCTGTTATCTTAAAGTACTTGCACTCAATTATAGTATTTGTGCCAAAGTTTAGTATTTCTGCCAAATCATATTATCTCTGCTAAATCATAGTGTCTGCCAAATGATAATATTTGTGCCTAAGCGCAGCATTTGTACCAAAACATAGTATTGCTGCTATATCATAGTATTTGAGCCAAATCATAGTATATGTCCTAAAACATAGTATTTCTGCCAAATCATAGTATTTGTCCTAAAGCATAGTATTTCAACAAAATCACAGTATTTCTGCTATGTTATAGTATTTGTGCTTGTAGAAAAACCTGTGTTACTGTGAGCTGCATTACCCAGCAGCCTCTGAGCAGTGAGGGGATTCATGGGACTTCTGAGCTAGATGGTCTTCCTTCGTTCCTGGGCTAATGATTGAGGAGAGAGCTGCTGGGAAGGGGAGCAAATAGCCCATCCTGTATTTGTTGGAGATGGTGTGTGTCACATAAACGTGAGTTAATGTTCCATGCTTAAGATGTTTACCCTGCTACTTGTGTGTATTGGTTTTAGTTACCTTTAGCGTATGTGCTAGTTAGCGATAGCTATGGCAGCACAGTTATTTGATTGTTTTGGGCTTGTTCCTGCTTTGTTTTTTCCCCCTGCAAATTTATGTGAATTTGTACACTGTAATATCGCTGTATTACGTAGTGGCTAAGTAGGAGGCTGACTGTTACTAAGTGCATCAGTGTACATAGGTCATCTCTTGTGTTGGAGTGCCCTCTTGTGGCGCCTTTTGGGTAGTGCCTTAGTAAACGTGAACACTGTGTATCAGACTGGTTTGTAGTGGAGGAATTTGTTGCCAGTTTCTTTCATCTTTAATCCGTATTCATGTTGTAATGTAGTAACTTTTGTGGCGCAAATACCACAATATGGCAGAAATACCATGTTTTGGCACAAATACTTTGATTTGGTATACTTTAGCTTCTTCACCCCTTTTCAGCAAAATTTTCATTTTTTTCACCCCTTTTCAGCACAAATTCCAGCTTTTTTGGCGGTTTTCAGAAAAAAAAACTTTTCAGCAGAAACTCTGCTGATTCACCTCTTTTCAGCGCAACAGTCTGCTTCTTTGCCTCTTTTCTGCAGAAATTCTGCTGATTCACCTCTTTTCTGCAAAATTTTCATCCTTTTTGCCTCTTATCAGCACAGTTCCCAGCAGCTTCTGATAATTTCAGCACAATTGTCAGTCTATCTACCTCTTTTTTGTGAGAATGAGTTTGGCTCAGTGAGATGAATAGCTGCCTTGAGACCAGGAGGTTCGAGGGGAATCCTGAATGTGAATGTGAGAAATACACTGCAGAAAACTTATACCTCTCTCTGTGTCTGTGTGTGTAAGGGCTGATTACAGCAGGTGCAGCTAATTTAACTGACCTAGATATACCAAGCCCAGACTCTTAACAGCCACTGTTCCCTTTAGGCTCTGTGTATGTGTATGTTTGTGTGTCTGTATCAATATTTCTCCCATGTTAAAGTATTACTCCTCCATAATAGTATTTCTGTTAAATCAAAGTACTTCTACTACATCTTAGTACTTCTGCTCAATCATAGTATTTCTGCTAAATCATAGTATTTTGGCCAAATCATGGTATTTGTGCCAAAGCATAGTATTTCCACAAAATAACAGTATTTCTGCTATGTTATATTATTACTGGTCATAGTATTTCTGCCAAATCTTGGTATTTGTTCCAAAGCATAGTATTTCTGCCAAATCACAATATAACTGCAAAATAAAGGTTTTTGAGCCAAATCATAGTGTTTGTGCTAAATCCTAGTAATTCTGCTCAATCATAGAATTTCTGCTATGCTGAAGTGGTTTTTGCTAGATTATAGAATTTCTGCTAAGTCAAAGTATTTCATGTAAATCATAGTATTTATACCAAGTCCCAGTGTTTCTGCCAAATCATAATTCATAAATAATGTGGCGTGTTGGGGGAACAGCTAGTTCTCTCCCATCATGCCTTGGGACATGTGCTGCTGTTTAGATGTTCTTGTTTCATTGTTTATGGTTACGTTACTTTTAACTGTTGTCTTGAATGCTGTGTTTATACTACGGTACAAAGTCACTGACAGTTATTGTTTTATAGGAAGAATGCAGTACCATAAGTGAGTTCTGTTATGCTTTTATTGACCCTTGAAGCACATTGTAGCACAAGCAAGTGTTTAATATAGAGCACCCCCTACCAGCTTGGGGTGGAAATACAAGCTCAACATCTCATTCAGAGCTTCTTTGTAAGATTCATCTGCATGCTGCCAATTTATCTTCGGGCACTGCTGACACTCACGGTGTGAGCAGTTTTTACTGTCATCTTACTGTTGAGCCATAAATTATGTTTGTTTGAGGGTTGGAAATCTGTCCTCCTCTCAGTTTTCAAACTCTGAAAATGAAAATTTCTTCTCTCGTCATATCTCCGCGACGGAGGTACAAAGAGCAATGAAAATCGCAGTCAAAGTTCACCAAAGTCGGCTGATTCGCCCAGTACAAGACTTGTGCTTCTATCCCACCTAGTTTTTGAGTTACACGACGTTTTGTAACTACAAAAAACAGCGATTTAAGCCTCTCACCGCCATCTATTTCTGACTGCTCATCAATCTTTTTTTCCAGCCGCCAGCCCCCGTTCCAGGTGGCGTAATTGGTAATGACGCGGGTCTGCAGGTCAAAGGTCGTGGGTTAAATCCCACTTTGTTCAACTTTTTTTTTTTCACTACAAATTTATACACAGACCTGTAATTTATATTGCTAATTTATTACAATTCTGCAAAGTTTTATGATTTTAGCAGCTTTTCTAATATGGACCTCAGATTCTTGTTAACGCTCCATGGCAGAAGTCGCAGTATTTGTGCAAAAACATACTATGTCTGCAAAATCACAGTATATCTGTTATATTATAGTATTACTACTAAGGCATAGTATTTCTACCAACTCATAGTATTCCTTCAACATGATAGTATTACTGCAGTTTCATAGTATTTGAGCAAAATCGTAGTATTTGTGCAAAAACATACTGTGTCTGCAAAATCAGTATAACTGTTATGTTATAGTATTACTACTAAGGCATAGTATTTCTGCCACATCATAGTATTCCTTCAAAATCATATTATTGCTGCAATTTCATAGTATTTGAGCAAAGTCGTAGTATTTGTGCAAAAACATACTATGTCTGCAGAATCACAGTATATCTGTTTTGTTATAGTATTACTACTAAGGCATAGTACAACGTTCTACTTCTTTACCTCTCTTCAGTAGAAATTCTGCTGATTCACCTATTTTAAGCAGAATTTTCAGCCTTTCACCTCTTATCAGTATAAATCTCAGTATGTTCTGCTCATTTCAGAATGAACCTTTTCACCTCTTTTCAGTACAAATTTGAACTTCTGTACCCCTTTTAAGCAGAATTTTGCATTTTCACGTCTTTTCAGCAAAAGTTTCTGTTTTTTCACCTGTTTTCAGAATTTTCAAAATTTTTGCAGCTTTTCAAATTTTTCTGTCATTTTCAGCAGACAGCTTCAGCGTTCCGGCATCCACACAGCATTTTCGCAGGAAATGCAAATTTTTCTAGTTGTGTGGATGCCCTAAAGGGCTTCCACACTATTGAGTTCCTGTTTCTCTTTATTCTTTATTATTCTTCAAGTTGCTTCCGTACGTTTTTTGCCGTCTATCTACTGCCTCAGTTTTCAGCCGATTTTCTCCGTTCAAACTCTATACTGTTCTGCTCTTTCTGCTAATGTTTGCTATGACTTTTGGTGTTTATTACTCTTATACTTTTTAAAATATTACACTTTTTTCCTTTAATTTGTCCCATTGAAATGAATGGAAAACTTCCACAATTCTGCTAAAACTTGCTTGTTTTTGAAACTTAACTACTTTGTCATACTTTCACCTAGAAACTCCATTCAAACTTTAAAATGTTCTCAGACTATTGGGCTATTCCTGAATGATTCAGCTTTTTCAGATCTTCTACCGTTTTAATTTTATACCTCTTTAAGTTTTCAGTTGCAACATTGTGATTTTTCAGAAAATACATGCGTTGCTATGGTTGCTATGCAATTAACTCAGAGTGTGCACTCGTCCTTTCTGAATTTTCTCTTCATGTCTGAACAACTTCTTGCTACTCGCTGAATTTCCACTCAACCCCCACAAATTATACATCAAAACGTAGGTATTTCTGTTGGCTTTCAGAAAATGTCACTATCATTGTTGTGGGACTTATAGAGTTTTTGCAAATCTCCTCAGAGTAACATAAAGTCTCAAAACTCTCCATAGAAACTCAGTGGAGAGTTTCTTCAAAATCAGCGCTGGAATTCTCTAATGAGAGGCATTTTCAAATCGTCATATCTCCTTAACGAAACAGAGTTGAGACATGACGCTTGTGCCAATATATCTTCAGACGTCACTGATGCTCACAATTCAAGAATTTTTTCCTCACCTATTACCGTTTGGCCATGAATTACACTTGTTTGAGGGTAGGAAATTTGTCCCTCGCTCAGATTTCTTCAGATTTCAAACTCTGGAAATGAGGCACTTTTTTCTCTCATCATATCTTTTTGATGGAGTTCCACAGAGACCTGAAAATTCCCATGACTGTTCACCAAAGCCTGCTGTTTCTTACGGTGAAAGAATGATTTTGATGCTCCATATAGATTTAGAGTTACAAAACATTGTTTGAGGGCAAGTCAAGGCAGTTTTGCTTTGCCTCTGCTCAGTTACAGTGTATTACAAGTCATATATCTTTAATAATTTATATTTTATCTCTGATTTATGAAGACCTGCAGATTCCCCCATCTCTTCTGAACAAATCGGTGTCAGAATGAGCGTTCTAGCCCCTACGGTTAGGAAATTATGGCCATTTGTTCGAGGGGAATCCTGAATGTGAGAAATAC
Source organism: Oreochromis niloticus (assembly GCF_001858045.2). NCBI lineage: Eukaryota > Metazoa > Chordata > Actinopteri > Cichliformes > Cichlidae > Oreochromis > Oreochromis niloticus. The sequence goes on along the minus strand of NW_020327216.1, from coordinate 4,337 downwards.
ACTGCAGAAAACTCACACCTCTCTCTGTGTCTGTGTGTGTAAGGGCTGATTACAGCAGGTGCAGCCAATTTAGCTGACCTAGATATACCAAACCCAGACTCTCAACAGCCTCTGCACACTTTGCTCTCTGTGTATGTGTGTGTGTATATCAATATTTCTCCCATGTTAAAGTATTACTCCTCCATAATAGTATTTGTGCTAAATCAAAGTACTTCTACTACATCTTAGTACTTCTGCTCAATCATAGTATTTCTGCTAAATCATAGTATTTTTGAAAAATCATGGTATTTGTGCCAAATCATGGTTTGGGGGCAGAACCATAATATTTATTTTATGTTATGAGATTACTACTAAGTGCAGGAATGTCTGTTATGTTATAGTTTTTGTGCTGAATATAGTATATCTGCCAAATCATAGTATTTATCCCAAATCATAGTATTTATGCAAAATTACAGTATTTCTGCCAAAAAGCAGAAATAGTACCTTTTAGCAGAAATTTCTGTGAAAAGATATTATTTATTTTAAGACATAGTATTTCTGCCAAATCATAGTATTTGTACTTATTCATAGTACTTGTGCCAAATCATAGTATTTGTACCCAATCATAGTATTTCTGCAATATGATCGTATTTGTGCCAAATCATGGTATCTTTTTGCCAAATCATGGTATTTGTGCCAAATCATGTTATTTGTGGCCAGTTAAAATTTCTGTTATATTAGTGTTACTACTAAGTCATAGAATTTCTGTTATGTTATAGTATATCTGCTGATTATGGTATATGTGCCAAATAATAGTATTTATAGCAAATAATAGTATTACTGCCCAAACATAGTATTTCTTGTAGTATTTGTAGTAGTAGTTGTTGTAGTATTTGTGCAAAAACATAGAATTTCTGCAAAATCATAGTATATCTGTTATGTTATAGTATTACTACCAAATCATAGTATTCCAAATCATAGTATTACTGCAATTCCATAGTATTTGAGCGAAATCGTACTATTTGTGAAAAAACATACTATGTCTGCAAAATCACATTATATCTGTTATGTTATACCATTACTACTAAGTCACAGTATTTCTGCCAATTCGTAGTATTCGTACTAAATCATACTACTTGTGCCAAATCATAGTATTGAAATCAAAATATAGTATTTGTACCAAAGCATTGTATTTGTACGAAGTACAGTATTTCTGCCAAATCATAGAATTACTGCAATTTCATAGTATTTTGAGGAATCCCTTTTGTTATAGTATTACTTCTAAGTCATAGTATTTCTGCTTTGTCATAGTATTTGTACTGAAACATAGTATTTCTGCCAAATTATAGTATTACTGCTATTTCATAGTATTTGAGTGAAATTACAGTGTTTCTGCAAAAACATTGGTTGGTATTGGTTTTAGTTACCTTTAGCGTATGTGCTAGTTAGCAATAGCTATGGCAGCCCAGTTATTTTATTGTTTTGGGCTTGTTCCTGCTTTGTTTTTTTCCCCCTGCAAATTTATGTGAATTTGTACACTGTAATATCGCTGTATTACGTAATGGCTAAGTAGGAGGCTGACTGTTACAAAGTGCATCAGTGTACATAGGTCATCTGTTGTGTTGGAGTGCCCTCTTGTGGCGCCTTTTGGGTAGTGCCTTAGTAAATGTGAACACTGCAAAGAAGTGGTATCAGACTGGTTTGTAGTGGAGGAATTTGTTGCCAGTTTCTTTCATCTTTAATCCGTATTCATGTTGTAATGTAGTAACTTTTGTGGCACAAATACCACAATATGGCAGAAACACTATGTTTTGGCACAAATACTTTGATTTGGTATACTTTAGCTTCTTCACCCTTTTCAGCAAAATTTTCATTTTTTCACCCCTTTTCAGCACAAATCCCAGCTTTTTCAGGTGTTTTCAACAGAAATCTCTTTTATTTCTGATTGCTGATGTCTTTGTTTTTCAGCCGCCCGCCCCCTTTCCAGGTGGCGCAATCAGTAATGACGCGGCTCTGCAGCTCATGGGTCGTGGGTTCAATCCCACCTTGGTCAACATTTTTTTTTTCACTACAAATTTATACACTTTCACAGACCTGTAATTTATATTGCTAATTTTTTTCACTACAAATGAGTAGTGCAAAAACATACTATGTCTGCAACATCACAGTATATCTGTTATGTTATAGTATTACTACTAAATCACATTATTTCTGCCAATTCAAGGAGGCTGACTGTTACTAAGTGCATCAGTGTACATAGGTCATCTCTTGTGTTGGAGTGCCCTCTTGTGGCGTCTTTTGGGTAGTGCCTTAGTAAACGTGAAGACTGCAAAGAAGTGGTATCAGACTGGTTTGTAGTGGAGGAATTTGTTGCCAGTTTCTTTCGTCTTTAATCCGTATTCATGTTATAATGTACCACAATATGGCAGAAACACTATGTTTTGGCACAAATACTTTGATTTGGTATACTTTAGCTTCTTCACCCCTTTTCAGCAAAATTTTCATTTTTTTCACCCCTTTTCAGCACAAATTCCAGCTTTTTTGGCGGTTTTCAGAAAAAAAACTCTTTTCAGCAGAAACTCTGCTGATTCACCTCTTTTCAGCGCAACGTTCTGCTTCTTTGCCTCTTTTCTGCAGAAATTCTGCTGATTCACCTCTTTTCTGCAAAATTTTCATCCTTTTTGCCTCTTATCAGCACAGTTCTCAGCAGCTTCTGATAATTTCAGCACAATTGTCAGTCTATCTACCTCTTCTTTGTGAGAATGAGTTTGGCTCAGTGAGATGAGTAGCTGCCTTGAGACCAGGAGGTTCGAGGGAATCCTGAATGTGAATGTGAGAAATACACTGCAGAAAACTTATACCTCTCTCTGTGTCTGTGTGTGTAAGGGCTGATTACAGCAGGTGCAGCTAATTTAACTGACCTAGATATACCAAGCCCAGACTCTTAACAGCCACTGTTCCCTTTAGGCTCTGTGTATGTGTATGTTTCTGTGTATGTATCAATATTTCCCATGTTAAAGTATTACTCCTCCATAATAGTATTTCTGTTAAATCAAAGTACTTCTACTACATCTTAGTACTTCTGCTCAATCATAGTATTTCTGCGAAATCATAGTATTTTTGCCAAATCATGGTATTTGTGCCAAAGCATAGTATTTCCACAAAATAACAGTATTTCTGCTATGTTATATTATTACTGCTCATAGTATTTCTGCCAAATCTTGGTATTTGTTCCAAAGCATAGTATTTCTGCCAAATCACAATATAACTGCAAAATAAAGGGTTTTTTAGACAAATCATAGTGTTTGTGCTAAATCCTAGTAATTCTGCTCAATCATAGAATTTCTGCTATGCTGAAGTGCTTTTGCTAGATTATAGAATTTCTGCTAAGTCAAAGTATTTCATGTAAATCATAGTATTTATACCAAGTCCCAGTGTTTCTGCCAAATCATAAATCATAAATAATGTGGCGTGTTGGGGAACAGCTAGTTCTCTCCCATCATGCCTTGGACATGTGCTGCATTTTAGATGTTCTTGTTTCATTGTTTATGGTTACGTTACTTTTAACTGTTGTCATGAATGTTGTGTTTATACTACGGTACAAAGTCACTGACAGTTATTGTTTTACAGGAAGAATGCAGTACCATAAGTGAGTTCTGTATGCTGTTATTGACCCTTGAAGCACATTGTGCACAAGCAAATATGTTCAATAAAAGCTCCCCTACCAGCTTGGGTGGAAATACAGGCTCAATCTCTCCCTGTGAGCTTCTTTGCAAGATTCATCTGCATGCCACAATAAATTAAATAAAGCAAAGTTAAGACGAGAGGCTTGTGCCAATTCATCTTCAGACACTGCTGACACTCACGGTTAGAGCAGTTTTACTGTCATCTTACTGTTGAGCCATAAATTACGTTTGTTTCAAACTCTTAAATAAAGCCGTTTCTTCTCTCGTCATATCTCCGCGACGAGGTACAAAGAGCTATGAAAATCGCAGTCAAAGTTCATGAATTCGGCTGATTCACCCAGTAAAGGAATTGTGCTTCTATCCCACCTAGTTTTTGAGTTACACGACATTTTGTAACTCCAAAAAACGGCACTTTACGCCTCCACCGCGATCTAATTCTGACTGCTCATCTCCCTGTTTTCAAGGCGCCGGCTCTCTTTGCCGGTGGCGCATTTGGTAATGACCGGGTCTGCAGCCCAAAGGTCGTGGGTTCAATTCCCACCTTGGTCCACATGGTTTTTTGTTCACTACAAATTTATACACTATCACAGACCTGTAATTTATATTGCTAATTTATTACAATTCTGCAAAGTTTTATGATGTTAGCAGTTTGTCTAATACGGACCTCAGATT
>NW_020327215.1:135000-195025 GCF_001858045.2 Oreochromis niloticus | reverse complement strand
CAGCCACTCCCTTTGTCAGCACTGTTCTGATTGGTTCATCTCTTCCAGGTGGGCTTTAAAGATGTCTTCTTGTCTGATTGTTGTTTCTGGTCTGTCTGGTTTCCTGGATGCTGTTTCAATCTGTCTGACTCTGTTCATCATTACCTCTGCAGTCCCTCCTCTGTGATGTAGAGCTTGTGTAGATCTGATTCAGAAGGGTTGGGTTTCCTGCTTTAGCGATGCCCTCAAACACACACTGGAACTTCTTCAGCTTAGATTTAAGTTTACACCAACACTTTTGAAGACCACTGAATTAAAAACAGCAAATAAGTTTATTACTTAGTTTAAAAAGTGTCAAGACGTTCTTTTATTTTCTTTTGCATCTTTGTGATAACTTTATCTTAAATTTTTTCAGACATTTGAGTCATTTCATCTCACATCAAATTAGGCCTTTTACTCAACCATCTCTGTTCCATGAAGAAAAATGCTACAAAATGTGGATGTGCATCCAAATTTAGGTATATGAAATTCTTTCAAGTCTTTTGAGAAAGAGACAGTTGATCTCCAGGCGGTTTCTTTTTTTCACAATAAATTAGAGCAATGTTTAAACATGAATACTATAAAAGATGAAAGCCTGAAATTCTTTATGCTGCATAAGAAGGACTCAGGATCGGGGGGGGGGGGGGGGGTGTGTCACATTTAATACATTTTTCAGAATTCCAAACATTCAATTCACCCTCAAACATCACCTAAAGCTCTGTAACTGTGTGTCTTCTTTTTGACTTGATGTGACTAAAGAATATCAATATTTAGGTTACTTCTGTTGCATACAGTGGCATAAAGTTAGAGATGATGAAGATGACCAAACACATGTTCACTCATTAGAGCTCACACTTTAGGCATACTGCTGACACTACCGAATGCCATGTGGAACTAACAGAGCTCTGATTGGTCACTGGTCATTGGTCATTGGTCATGCTTCATTTGTTTCTGCCTTATCAAAGTCTACAGACAAACAGATCAGAAGTCTTACCTTCTGATAAACACAATGAAGCTTCCAGTTCAGAGGGACTGCCTGCTGGAGGAAAGTGCGCCTTGAATCATGAGCTCGTCTTTTAAAAAATAAAAACCTGCATGGCTTCAAAATAATGTAATATAACATTTGTGCTAATTATTTGAGGAGAAAAGACAAAATTAAACTTAGCCTAAAACAGATTGTCACAGTTTATTTTATGAATGTGTTAATGTGTGTCTGCATACTGTACTGACTGTTTAATGTTTATTTTTTCCTCTGACTGACCTTTTTAATCTTCTCTAAAATCCACTTCACCACTCCATCACATGGTCAGTAGTGTATGTCTCCACCATAAGATCCACTGTTCTCATTCTGCTTGCTTTCTCTAGTCGGCTCTTTTTGATGGTTGTGAAATGACCTCCAGGTCCATTCTGTAGGTAAAAGCGGAAACGTTCCAGCTCCTCTTCTCCCAAATTATCCAACATGTTCAGCAGCTGCTCCTGAACAGATGCCTCCATCTTTGATCTGTAAACATGAGACAGATGTAAATCATAGTCTTATCATATCTACTATTTAGTATATTATAGCAGATTATATGTTTAATCTGGATTATGGGAAAACATTTTTTAGGAAGCATAACATCCAGTTTCACTGCTACGCAGATGACACCCAGCTCTACCTATCTCCAAACCACAGCTACTCTCCCACCTACATCCATTTCTGACTGTTTAAGTGAAATCAAGGTCTGGTTTACGCACAACTTTCTTAAACTTAATGGCAATAAAACAGAATTCATTTTAATAGGCACCAGATCAAAACTGACTACAGTTCCAACCAGTCTTTCATTATCCATTGATAACTCTGTTGTCACACCTCCCCCCAGGTTAAGAGTCTTGTGTCATTCTCGATAGCACTCTGTCCTTCACAGCACATATAAATAATATCACTCGGTCTTCCTACTTTCATCTCCGTAATATTAACCGTCTTCGTCCCTCACTCACATCACACAGTACCGCCATACTTGTCAATGCTCTTGTCACATCTCGTCTGGATTACTGTAACTCTCTTCTCTATGGTCTATCTCATAAATCCTCCATAAACTGCAGTTGGTTCAAAATACAGCTGCTCGTATTATTTCCAGAACCAGATCCACTGAACATATAACACCTGTTCTTAAACAGCTCCATTGGCTCCCAATTCACCTCCGTGTCAATTTCAAGATCTTGCTTCTCACTTCAAAGCGCTTCATACCTCGCTCCTCCATATCTATCCGATCTTCTCCATACATACTCACCCCTTCGTACACTCCGCTCTTCTTCAGCTTCCCTTCTGTCAGTTCCACTGCTCGCTGACTACCATGGGACTCAGAGCCTTTAGTTGTTCTGCCCCGAGACTTTGGAATGCACTTCCACTTGCTCTACGGACCACACACTGTTAACACTTTTAAAATCACTACTCAAAACCATCTGTTCAGAATTGCATACACCTGATCTGTCTAGGCCATTTTACCTTGCTCAGTTTTTATATTTGCTTTTATGATTGTTTATGTCTAATTTTATCTACCCATGTTTGCTATATATACATCTTTTTTAATGTTTTTTATGGTATTGTTTATGTGCTACTGTAAGGTGACCTTGAGGGTCTGAAGGCGCCTATAATAAATGTATTATATTATATATTAACATTGGATACTGAATTATAATGATCAATGAGTAGATCTGATGTGCCTCTTGAGGGAATACATATTTAAATTAATCGAATTTCAGCTCCACACTGCTGTTAATATATAAATTAAAGAGGAACTTATACAAATGATCAAACTGTCAAAAGGAACCAAAGAGATCTTAATTTTTTTTAGAATTTAGCTTTTTATCAACTGATGTCTGTACTGATCACATTAGAACACATCACTTATTTAAAAACATGAACTATGAAGTCAAATAAGGAAAATAAAGGAAAAGACTCCAGAATAAGATAAACATTCAAATTAGTTTTATGGAGATTTTCATATATACTGGCACCTGTTAACATGAGTTTCTAAATCTGCTCTAGAGTCAGGAATGTGGCACAAGAAGGAATTCATCACAATCATAGTTATGACAATTATCTGATGATGAGATAACTCTGGTCCTTGAGATGGTTCAGCACACGCCACTTCACATACAAACTAGAAGTGTGAGTGAAAAGGCTGACATTAACATGATGGAGGATGTATTCACAAACACTGAGTTACAACAAATTTACACACACACTACCTCTCTGCAGGGAAGAACCAACTCTCTTTAACTCGTCACTCTGTAAGGACACAGACCTGGGTGGAGGTCCAGGTGGGTTCTGTGAATAACGATGGAGCAGTGATGTGAGTGCTGAGTTGTGACATGGAGAAGAGTCATGGACAGTTAGAGATGGTCATCTCACCTCTGAGCTTTGGTCTGGCTCTCATGTTCCCCACACAGAGTGCTTTTAGAGGGAGGGACTCCTCCTCTCTGTCCTCACACTGATCCATGCTGCTCACATCAGCTCACACACACTTTCTACCTTCACCTGCAGAGGAAACACAAATCATTCATGTGCACATCAACTGAGAGCTGCAGAGGTCATATCTGAGCCACTCCATCTGAGACAGCTTTTAGAAGTTCACTTAAAAAAGTGGCACAGAGCCGAGTTTAGCCTCCAAGTCCTCCATTGCCTACTGTCCTACAAAGTAGCAGGTCAACATGGCTGTAGAAATGGCAGAGAGCAGCTTTACTTCAGTCACAATGCCCAGTATTCCAGGTTAACTGGTTTATAGTTATGTCACGGACCCGACTCGGGGGTACGTGAACAGTGTGGACTGTTGTTGTTATTATTTATAATTATTATTTTTATTTTTTGGTGTATGTGTGTGCACTATTCCGCTGTCTGGGGTTTCGTTCCATGTGTCTATGTATAGGGAGGTGTGTGTGTGTGGCTGTAGCCAGGAGGCCGGGCTACAGGCACCGTCAGGCCTGTGGATGACTGGCCACGCCCAAGGAGGATGCAACACACCTGCAGCTGATCAGCGTCCGCGGAGGGAGCTACTTAATGGTGTGGTGAAGCCTCCACCGACGCGGTATCATTGCGTGAGACTCCATGTTAGTCTTCAGCTTAGTTAAATTCGTGTGTGTATGCCCACAGTTGTAAAGTGTCCTGACGGCTGCTTCTGTTGTTTCCCCAGGAGAAGTGTGGAGCGCCAGCCAGCAGCCAGCAAAGGGAGTGCTGAGACACGGGAGCGGAGAGCACAAAGACACAGACTTTTAGGGAAGACACGACATGGGAGTGAAGAGAGAGCACAGGGATTTATTGTCTGTTTTCGCACTGTAAATAAACGTACCGTTCGCAGTGAAGAGCTATTTTCCCCACATCCCCACGGTTTGCTCTGCCAAACCGTGACAAGTTAACTGGTTAGATTGGTTTAAATTAAATGAGGGGTTTCAAACTCGTGGCCCACAGGCCACTTGAGGCACGTATATTGACGTGAAAGTCACAGCAGGGTATTCGCTGTATTTTGTAAACTGACCCAAAAGCAGATGCTGAGGGAGGAACTGCAGGGTTGTTTTTTTTTTTTTTTTTTTAAAAAGGGTGGCTTTTATTTACGGCTGATGTACATAAACATAAAAACTCAAAGCAGTGATGACTATGATTTCTATGAGAAGACATGGATGGACAGCGTCTCGTGGCCGGACTTAGGCTGCTGCCCCCGTGACCCGGCCCCGGATAAAGCGGATGAAGATGGATGGATGGATGGATGGATTGATAAGGATGGACAACATATGACGTGACAAAGACTGAATGAAGACATACCAATTAAATAACTTACAAGATGGCGCTGAGTATGCCAGCCTCGTCGCGAGCTCCCCCAAGCAACAGCTGTTTTTTGTGTTTAATTTTACTTTTACTTTTTTTTTCACGAGTAGCACGTCTCCTTGTGTATGACCGACAAACCTTACTGGACATAAAAGACGGCCTTTCTCATCACTTTCCGGAGTTCATGTTTTGCAACATGGACCCTCCGTTTGCAGGCCCCCCATTCATCTTACCTGAGACGCCTTTGTTCTCTGGCCCTGGAGGCCGCAAACGCTGACGCAGAGGGAGAAGATCTGGCGTTCTGGTTCGACTGAGACGGCGCACTAACAGACCACCGTTACCCAGTTTATTACTGGATAACGTGCAGTCTCTGGAGAACAAGCTGTGCGAGCTGCGGGCACAGATCTCATTCCAGCGAGAGATCCGGGACTGGCTACGTGATCTGCCTCACAGAAACCTTGCTATCGGATAAGGTACCGGACTCCGCAATACAACTACCGAGGTTCTCTGTGCACTGCGCGGACAGGTCACAGGATCTTACTGGGAAAAGCAGAGGCAGTGGTGTGTGTTTCATGATCAACAACAGCTGGTGTGATTATGCGAACATGCACCCGGTCAAATCCTTCTGCTCACCGGACCTGGAGTACCTGATGGTTAAGTGCCGGCCATTCTGGCTACCGAGGGAGTTCACAGCAGTGACTATTACGGCTGTTTACATTCCCCCACAAGTCGACACTGACCGAGCACTCAGGGAACTGTACAGCGCGATCAGCAGTGAGGAACCCGCACACCCAGAGGCGGCGTTTATCACGACCGGGGACTTTAATAAGGGTAACCTGAAGAAAGTTTCATCAAAACTCCACCAACACATCCATTTCAACACTTGTGGAGACCGGCTTCTTGACCACTGCTACACCTCTTTCCGGGATGCGTACAAAGCCCTCCCCTGAGCCCCATTCGGCCAATCAGATCACCGCTCCATCCTGCTCCTGCCCGCCTACAGGCAGAAGCTCAAACAGGAAGCTCCAACCCTGAGGGCGGTGCACAGTTGGTCGGACCAATCGGAGTCTACGCTGCGGGACTGTTTTGATCATGTGGACTGGGAAATGTTTCATGTGGCTGCTGGGGACATTGATGAGTACACAGACTCAGTCTGCGGATTTATCAGAAAATGCGTGGAAGATGTCGTCCCATCCAGAACAGTTAAATCCTTCCCAAATCAAAAACCCTGGATTAAAAGAGATGTTTACACAGCACTGGCGGCACAGAGCACCGCTTTTGCCTCCGCGAACACATCGGACTACAAACATGCACATTACCAACTCTGGAAGACGATCAAAGCAGCCAAACGTGAGTACAGGGACAGGGTAGAGCAACAGTTTGACAACCCTCGGAGTATGTGGCAGGGACTAAACACAATCACAGACTTTAGAGGGAAAACCAGCACACCGCAGACCACGGCCTCTCTGTGTGAGGATCTAAACGTATTCTACGCTAGATCGACACAGCGAACACCATGAGACCGGACAGTGTGTGCACCGCGGATGACGTCAGTGCGCACACTGTGTCTGAGGAGGATGTGCGGAAGTGCTTCAGGAAGGTGAACGCACGCAAAGCTACTGGTCCGCACGGGATTCCTGGCTGCGTCCTCAAGTCATGCGCGGCTCAGCTGGCTGGAGTGTTTACACACATCTTCAGCCTTTCCCTCTCTCTGTCTGTAGTCCCAGCCTGCTTCAAAATGGCCACCATCGTCCCTGTACCCAAATCCTCCACCATCTCCTCATTGAATGACTGGCGACCTGTAGCCCTGACCCCCATCGTGAGTAAATCCTTCGAGAAGCTGGTCAGGGACTTCATCTGCTCTGCACTACCCGACTCACTGGACCCTCTACAATTTGTATACCACCACAACAGGTCCACTGATGATGCCATAGCCCTGACACTCCATGCTGCCCTGTCACACCTGGAGAAGAGAGACACGTATGTGAGAATGCTGTTTGTAGATTACAGCTCAGCATTCAATACCATCGTTCCCTCGAAGCTGGACAGGAAACTGCAGGATCTGGGACTGAGCAGCTCCCTGTGCAGCTGGATCCTTAACTTCCTGTCTGACAGACGCCAAGTGGTCAGACTGGGCAGCATCACTTCATCCCCCATCACACTGAACACTGGTGCTCCACAGGGGTGTGTACTGAGCCCTCTCCTGTACTCACTCCACACCTACGACTGCACGGCCACTAGAAACTCCAACATCATTGTGAAGTTTGCGGACGACACTACAGTGGTGGGTCTTATCACCAACGGTGATGAGACGGCCTACACGGAGGAGGTCAGCGCCCTGACCCACTGGTGTCAAGACAACCATCTCACCCTGAACGTCGCAAAGACAAAGGAGTTGATAATGGACTTCCAGAGGTGCAGAGAAGTACACACCCCCATCACCATCAACGGTGCCGCTGTGGAGAGAGTGAGCAGCTTCCGCTTCCTTGGTGTACATCTGGCTGAGGATCTTACGTGGTCAGGACACAAAAACAAAACAGTGAAGAAGGCGCAGCGGTGCCTCTTCTTTCTCAGGAGACTTAAAAGATTCGGCATGAGCCCCCGCATCCTCAGGACCTTCTATCGCTGTGCCATTGAGAGCATCCTCACTGGATGCATCACCACCTGGTACGGCAACAGCACCGCTTACAAGCGCAAAGCTCTCCAGAGAGTAGTGCGGTGTGCTGAACGGATAATTGGAGGTGAGCTTCCCTCCCTCCAGGACATCTACAGGAAGCGGTGCCTGAGGAAAGCGGGGAGGATCATCAAGGACTCCAGTCACCCCAGCCATAAACTGCTCAGACTACTTCCATCGTGAAGGAGGTTCTGCAGCATCCGGTCCCGTACCAGCAGACTGAGAGACAGCTTTTTCCACCAGGCCATCAGACTGCTGAACACGTCATAGACACCTCACCCTCACTACTGGAACTTCAACATTATGCACTCCATACTGCACATTAATGCCACTGTTTTGCACATGTCCAACTACCAACCTCTGTATATTTTATATATTTTATTTTATTGTTTACTCTATTTAATTTGTAAAATATGTATACACACACACACACACACACACACACGTAGAAAAACATATTTAGTATACACATCCAGTAATGCATATACTCTTATATTGTTATATGCCGTGGGAGTGTCTGATCGGGTGTGGTCCAGGTTCCTGTTGTCCATCCCCTGGGGTGGAGTTGGCCAGCTCATCACCTGCTTCCAATTTCCGGGCCACGGTTAAGAGGGTTTTTAAGCCAGCGCTGCCTGCCACTCCTCGCCAGTTCGTCCTGCTACCACCCGTGATTCATCAGCAGCACTGGTTCTGTTTTCGACCCGCTCCTCAGCCTGCCCTCCAGCCCGTATTTCAAACTCCCCTGGACACCTTGGAACCTGGACCAGCTTCCCCACATTCTCAACCATCCCTGGGACGCTCCCACAGCAACCCCTTCCCTGCCTAATAGCCGGTGTTTTCAAGTAAGCTCAAGACTCTCCACTAGTACCACTCACCCCTGCCCTTTAATTGTTTCCCATTCAGTAAAACCTTTCTCCTGTGTTTGCAGAAGTTCCCGCCCGTGTTCTCCTTGTGTTCAACGTCCGTTTCGCCGCCCTCGGGCCCCCCTCAGTTCCTGCGAATAATTGCTGTTAGACCCAGTCCTGTTTAAGTTCCTTTTACCTTTCAATAAATTGTACATAGTTCGAGCAATTGAGTCTGCTCCTGAGTCCACTGCATCCTTGTTTGTGACATATATATTGTACATATATTTATTGCTCTCAGATTTAGCCATTCTTATATCTTGCTTGTTTTATGTTATTGTATTTTTGCACACCTCTGTTGCTCGTGAAGCTCGCACACAAGAATTTCACTCGCATCTACTGTACCAGTGTACCTGCACATGTGATGTGACGATAAAGTGATTCGTGATTTGTGATTTGTGAAATACACACAGGAGGATAATGAGGGAAGTGGAAACACATGGGGGGAAAACAGCTGAAACAAATGAGCATAATGACAAGACAGGGAAAGTAAAACTAAAACACACTGAACATAGAAACACAGGAGTCTTCCAAGTAAAAAGGGAAACAGAGAGACTTAGACTGGACACCCAAGTTGGACCGCATAAAACACGCAGACAAAGAACACATGACACAGAAGACAAGAAACTACTTACAAACCACAAATTATAGAGAGAATTAACTAGAATAAACTATTAAATCTTAACTAATGATGGCAACACCAGAACAAAGCATAATTTTAATATAATATAAGAAATAAAAAAAAATACAAAATGAACTCTAAACCAGAACCATGAGACTCTGCAGTTCAAGCAAACATACACGTGTATAAGTGTTGACATTATCTTCAGATAACCATGCAGATTATGCTGATTAAACAAATATCTAATAAAGTTTCAATAGTAAAGCAGCCCTCTGGCTGGACTTGAACCTGTGAGTTGCTGTGACATAAATCACAAGTTGTCCTTCTGACACTATCGAGCAGCTTCACCTGAGACTCAACTTTACCTGAAAACATGAGCTGTGTCCCAATTCAGGGACCGCACGCTTCAGAGTACCCGCACTTCGCGGACTACGTGGGGCGACTACTCCGAAGTGCGAGGTTTGCGAAATGGAAAAAATCACAACTCTGAAAATGATTGTGTGGACGCGGAACATTTTCAGGCGAAAATGCTGTTTTCAAATCTATCTGGGCTAGTGTGGACATAGCCTCAGGCTGTGTCCCAATCCAGCAACCACATGCTTCGGAGTACGCGTAGTTTGCCTACTGGGAAGATGGGACGGTCTGGCCTCCGTCACGCTGCTCAGGTTGACTAGCAACCATGATACGAAACGTTTCATACATAATTGTTTGACGGAAATAAAGGAGAAAAAAATGATTTTTGTTCGTTTATTTTTTTATGGCATCACTTTGATTAGTTGAGTATCTGAGGCTGAGACCACGGGACTGTAAAACATGATTGTTGGGCTTCATTTCTGTACTGAACAGTCATTTTAAGATTAGCTAGTAAATAACAATTAGCTAATGTTGTTCATGAGACTAAAGTCAGTGTAAATATGATATGGCCAATATTATTGTTGGGTCTGTATTTCCACAAGCCCCGCTAGTTCTAGAGACTTATTCATCATGAAAGAAAACAAGACAGTCAGCGATCGATCGATTACCTGCAAGGGAGGCCTCGTCTGTGTCCACCACGAAAATGACCCCAAATCCGGCCTCCTCCCGCTGCCTTTTATTGAGAGACACACAAAACACATCACAGCAAAGCAACGCCCACGTTGTTCTAAGACAAGGCTTTGTATGTATATGTGTGAACTTCTGTACGTAAGTAAGAATGTGTGTGTGTGTGTGTGTGTGTGTGTGTGTGTGTGTGTGTGTGTGTGTGTGTGTGTGTGTGTGCGTTTGTGTGACCTCCTGCTGACCAAAAGGATAATAAAAGCAGGAAGCTTACAACACAAGAAAGATCTTTCAGATAGGATGTATCTACAATAAAACCTCCCCCAGCAAAGAGTGGTTAGAGGTGGTCAAGATCAAAGGAATGGCTTTGATCCTACTGCTTGAACCAAGACTGTACAAATTTAAGAAAAACAATGGCAACATTCAACAATTAGACTTAACAATTATAGTTATATTAATCATTATAAGTTATTACAGCACTGAGTTTGAACTCTCAAATCAAATTACTTCAGATTCAAGTTGCAGTTATTTATATTTCCTATCACCTTAAATCTTCACTCAAAGACAAGTATCTTTGACAGTGTATATATAGATGTATTATATATATAAGAGACTGTCAAGAGATTTATTCTAAAGACACTTCTTCAGCTAAGAGTCTGAGAGTGAAGACACACACGCTGCAGATTTGACTTGCAAGGGCGGTCACAGAGCGCTCACATCAGAGAGTGGGGGCCCTGTGATCAGCGCTCTGTTCTTGCACTTGTCTTTATTTATATACAAAAGTAATACAACAGTGAATACGTCTATTCATAGGCAGAGGAATGTTAGTGCGTAGGGAGTGAAGATAAGAGTGGTTCAGGTGTATGCGTGTGTGTTGTGAGATTCAGAAGGACGCAGCCCCTCTTCTTGTTAGAGAGCGCAGATAAAAGTGTCCAGCTCTCCTCTTCCTGCTTGTTCAGCTATTATCGCTGTGAGAAAGAATTTATAAAACAGTCTTGTAGTGGACAACAGTCTAAGTCATCAAAAGGTCAACATACAGTATTCTATCATATGCAAACTTATATCATTAAAAGCTTATACTGACTACCAGTACAATTTTCTATTGACAGAGACAAACATTGTTCTTTCAGTATTTTGGCATTATTACATTTGGCTCAATGCTTACATATATGTGTAAAAACAAAATGTACGAGCTGTGATAACTGTGTCTGATAGAATGAAGATCAGACTGATATATGAAATATTCCTTTATTGGGTGAGAAAATCAGACCATGTCATAACTGCTTTAAGTCATACAGAATAGATATCAGAGCCTTAAACAGGCTGACTTCTGCTAAATGGGTCAAACTGGGCAGAAAGTCTACAAACACATAACATCCTTATAGAATATGATGTAACACTATAGATCAACTTACCTCAGAATATATAAAGCATATAAACAATTACAGCAATATGATGCAACAAACACAGCAGTGCTACTAATCCAAAATACTCAAAGCTTCATAGAACTGAAACAAACATTTATTTTTAGCTCCATTCTGCTGCTGATACATACTTTAGGTTTCTGAATATTAAACTTGTTGCTGCCTTCCATAGTGTGCAACTTGAAGGCCCTGAGTACTTTCTCCCACACTGAAAACACTGGGATGATAACATTATTTGAACATTACCTAATAAGACTGATTCAGGACAGACAATTAGTTATGTTAAACTTTCCTAGCAGTCCTTCACAAACAGGAACAGTCTGTCTATTCTCTCCATCTGTCAGCTGCTGCTGGCTCTTCCTCCTCCTCTTCCTCACACACTGCTGAGTTTGTCCTGGTGGATCATCAGGGGTGCAAAGCCTCACAGATGATGTGCAGCAGTGGGTCCCTCAGTCTGTCCTCACTCTGGACACTTGCAGTTGTCACACATGGAAATCAAATGTGTGATAAGCTGCAGGATTCAAACACAAGTGTAACTTATAAATACATGTTCATACTTTTATTCCACAATCAGAGAGAAAGAAACAGAGAGAGAGTGCAGGACAGACAGACAGGTGACAGTCTCAGGTGTACACACTGCTACAAAACAGCACAAGAGAAGGAGGATTTAGTGTTTGTGTTATTACGAGTGCTAAACAAGAAGAGTTCCAGATGGTCCAGTGGACACATGTGTGACTCCTGTGATTAAAGCATCTTTCTTTCAGCTTAACGAGTGAACCGTCAGCTCGTTCAAACACACGTTAAAGTCCGTTTGGCTCGACACCACCGAACAGAGGCAGCAATATAACATAGCTAACATTAACAGTGCAGTGAATCCTGCTTGTGCCGTCATATTCAGGACTGCAAACCGAGCAGCATCACTGACTTTCAGCTTGTTGTGTTTGTGGATATATGACTGACTTTAATTATCCATAAAATCATCACATTCTCTGTAAGATTAAGGTCGACTACACACATATATATATTTAGAAGTAGAGGCTTTAAAACCAAGTTAGTACAAACATCACTAATGTCACATAACTTTGCCGACATGTGGCCAACAGTAATGTTTTAATGTTCTTCATTATTAAACATTCGCACATAAATAAGTTACATATTATTCAGTACTTACTTTTGACAGTTCACTCTTCGGCCGCTCTGCTTCTGCCGTCTGCAGCAAAATTATCCACACCCACCGCCGCGCTATGAATTGTGGGATATATGGGACCACGAAGTGTGCACCGGACCACGCTTGATATTTGGGGAAATCGACGGCGCATTTGGAGTACAAATTTGGAGTACACTTTGGATTGGGACAACCGTCGCCGTGACGCTGTGACGTAATAGGTCTCAAAATGCATACTCCAGAACGTGCGGTCGCTGGATTGGGATACAGCTAGAGGAACATCATGTGACTGAAGAAGAGTTCAGTTTTCTTTTAAAAACTCTGTACAGACACAGGAGACAGCAGCATTCAGTGATGCTTTCAATGACCATGTTCCTGTTAAACAACATTACAGTTTTAAAAGGATGTTTTACTAAAATTCATTTGAAGACCTTCTTAGTCATTGTTACGATTACCTGCTAGCTACTTTGTTTTTTTGTTTTTTTTGCTCTAACTTGGAGAACTAAAATGGGCTTTGTTAGTTTAACTTTACCTTCAGTTCATAGAGAAGAGAGTAAAATAAATCCTTTGTTTTTTCAGCCCTTTTGCAACAGGGCTGACAAAACGCTTATCTTACAGCTTCACTTCATAAAGCTAATATGGCAGTAGCTAAGGTCCTATGAGCTAACTCAGATGTCCACAGTCTCAAATTTATGAATAAAAATACAATTCTTCTTATTTCAGACCGGTGTGATTTGCCTGCACAGATAACTCTATGGATAAAACATATGGATAGGTTGTTAATAGTACTTACAGTTTAGAGACACACTGCATCCACTTCAGTTCTTTCTGTGTGAGAGCAGCCAGTGATTTTTAAAAAAGAACTGGTTGTCTATTTGATGATCCGTGTCTGTTTTATATGACCAGAAATGAGAGTCACTCTTGACCTGACCTGAGAGTGGCTCAACCCCAGAGACTTCCTGTGTGGGTTTAAACTGTTAGAGAAATGTTCCTCTTCAGAGTTTGAGGAAGCTTTCTTTCTTCCTGTGTGTTGTAGGAAGTAACAGCTGAACTTTGTTTATTTGGGGCCTAAACATGTTGGATAGTATCCAGACAAAGCAGATCACCATTTTTTCTCTCATTCTTCTTTTTTTAAATAAAGTTTAATTACAATTTACACCAATATGAATGCATGATGGGATTACAACTGTATTCGACAACTAGAACAATGAAGAACAAGCCTGGTGAAAATGAAAACAACAATAAACAAAATAAATAAATAGATTTGAAATTAAATTAAATTAAAGTACATTATTAAAAAAGTAAGTAAATTAGCTAGAATGTCAAAATTTTTCAGGTTTTGCTCATTATTTTTTCAACAGACTCAACTTTAAAACCAGAAAATGAAGGAATATCTGCTTGTGTTAGGAAGTGGACACAGGCACAATGAATCAAAGGGGAAGTGACCCTCCTCTAGTCACAGTTATATTACTGTTAGTCTTTGTCCCACATACAGGTTCAGACAGGTATTCTTTTATTCGTGTCTCAGGTAGAGGTAATCCAAAAGTGTCAGAAACCAAGAGATTTAAATATTAATGGGGTATTTTAAATTATGAACTCAATTACTAAAAATTTTACACAGTGGTTTTCTCTACAAATCACAGATGAATGATCATTTATTACTATTGTTTCATAAAAATTGTCATTGTCCCCCAGTCTGATTCAGTCCACTTTCTCTCACTCACTCTCTGTCTGTGTTGGGCTTTGACACCAGATTGTTAACAAAGAATAGTCAGTGGATTCAGTTCCTCAGTATTTAAACATTTGTCAACTTTTTCTATGAGAGACTGAAACCTGCCTTCTATTTCACTCTTTGCAGTATATCTGGTCCCAGGTTTGGAGTTACTTTCTAAGAAGGAGGACCCATTTGGCTGGCTTCCTTTTGTAACTGGGAAGTTTTATGGTTTCTTCCGCTACCACTAAAAAGTATAAGTTCCTGTTCCTTTCACCGTTAAACTCTTTCACTGTAAACAAATATGCTGAACTTGGACTCCGAGACTGTATTTTTAGTCCATCAGAAAAACTCAGAGAAAATAAAAACTGTATAATAAAAATTTGTTTAGTCCTACATATAAAATATGCTTCTTTTACATTAATTTTTTTCAAATTTATTTTGATTAAATAATAATATTCGCTGCCAGGTTATGTCTCGCCTATATGACAGTACTAGTCTCTTAGTTATGAAATCTGATTACTGTGAAGAAAACATGAACTCTCCAGCGATGCTGTGCAACAAATGTACGTCTTTGCCTCCCACAGACCTGCTGTTAATTCATTTTTTATGTGACTGCCTTGCTTGTAGAGATATGTTTAACTGTTTCCTCATTTGGTTCATAACCAGACTTGCGAGATTCCGAATTGACCTCAAGATGGTCTTCATCTTCAGACATCCTCCTCCTCTATGATCATAGTTCAGCTCCAGAGCCTCCAGTTCTGTCAGCTGTTTACTCCTGCTGGTCATTTTGTAAAACTCTGATAGTTGACTATATCATTTGTGGCTGCAAAGTTCATTCTTCTTGAGACTCTATGCAGATAATCTTTATATGCTTTGCTGCTTTTGTCACAGTCTGCCTCGCAGACCGTGGGGATGTGAGGACTGAAGACCCAAAATGCAGGACTTTGTGATGAAGGCAGTGCGTTTATTTACAGTGGTGTAATGATCCAAACAACAATAAATTCACCAGTGCAATCCCAACTCCTGTTCCGTGTCTTCTCCCTTATCCCGTGCTCCGTGCTCTGTCTCTGTTCCCTGTGTACTGTCCGTGTGCTGCTTCATGGTCTCCGCAATTCCTCCTGGGGAAACACGCAGACAAAGGCAGCTGTTAGTACTAAACCTAATGGCAGACTGGCACCAACCTTGCACATAATACTGAGACTGACAGGAAGTCACTCAACGATCCAGCATCAAGGAGCTCTCAGCCATACTGTTTTGTAGCTCCTCTGACGAGACTTGATCGGCGACAGGTCTGTGTGGAGATTCTTGGGTGTGACCGGTCAACTGGCAGGGCCACACCCACTAGGCCTGAAAGCGCCTGTCACAACCGCACCCTCACACACACGAGCACACACATACACACCTGCGAGCACACAAACAAGGAACACTGGACAGCAGCAGTGCAGAAGACACAACCCTCAAACAACAACAACAACAATAATAATAATAATAATAATAATAATAATAATAATAATAATAATAGTCCACACTGCTCACAGACCCCGCGTTCCCGGAACCGGGTCTGTGACAGCTTTATTCCTGAGTGTTGCCTTTATTGCTCAGTGTGGGTGGAGTTTTCCCACAGCAATAGACAAGGTTCCTGTTAAAAGTCTTAACAACTCCTGAATTCTCCCACTTCACACATGAGGTCAATAGGGAGTGTGCTGCAGGACGTGTCAGGAAAATCCAGGCTGGAGGTGAAGCTGCATGTGCTTCAGTGCAGCTCAGTGACAGCATCATGTGACCAGGTCCTGGTTGGTGTCAAACAGGCTTCCTTTGTTTCTTTGTACTTATAAAACGCTAAAGAAGCATTTTCACATGTAATAAATGTGTTTTCATAGAAACATTAGAGCTGACAGTAAGAACTGCACACAGTACAATTCTGTTTGACACTAAATTAAAAATCAATAAAGTGACTTTGTGTCTACATGAGAATCAGAGAAACTTTCTTCATCCCAGAGGGAAACTGAGCTGTCAGAGCAGCAAACACACAACAAACATCAAGCACTGATAGAAAATGAGAAACACAGATATTGATGATAAATATTAAGATAAATAGATAAATATAGAGATATAAATATAAAAGTGACACGGTGTAGAAAAGTGACAGCAGGCTGCACTGAGCTGTGATTGGTTGTTTCCCAGATTTGTGCACCTACAACATCCCAACACCTGCTGATGTCCCCACTCTCAGTGTGAAAGTCCACACAGAGGTGGAGCCCACAGGTGGATCTGCCAGAGCCAGACTGACTGTGGAAATCCATCCCTGTAAGTATGTGACAGGTTAGAGGAGAGTCTGTACCAGCGTGGAGTCACTGTGGGTGATGAAGAGCATGTGTGCACACACTGTTCAAACACAGCTACAGTGGGAAGGAGAAAACTACAAACATGGTGGTCCTGGATGTTCCCCAGAGTGTGAGTCATTAGACTCTACCAACACGTCATGTGATCACTGTGATGATGTCATCTCCTCACAGCTCAAACGTGGCCTCCTGGTGAGTCGTGTTGAACCAAAGGAAGATCCTGTTCTGGTGTCCTTAGAGGAGGTCAGAGACGTCCACAGTGGGGACACCAGATGATGATCTTTGGTACAAACTGTGTCTGCGATTGTTTCTGTCTCGTCCAGTTATCAAAGGACACACCATCAACCACAGAGATCATCCAGGAGCTCCCAGTGGACGACCTGAAGCCAGCCGTGGTCCAGATCTATGACGACTACCAACCAGGTCCAAGTCTGACTAAGCTTTACTCCAACAGCTCACTGACACACTTCAGAGGATCCATCAGACTGAACAGTTCATACAAGCTGATGTTTCAATCAGTGACTCAGAGAAATGACACTTTGATAAATCTGGTTTTAGTCACTTTGAGTGTAAACAGGAAACAAACTGCATCATTTGTGCTTCTTGCACCAGGATCCTCTCGTCTCTCCCACAGCAGGAAGTTCAGCTCTGCTCTCATGAAGCAGCAGGAAGATGTGAGGCTCAGAGTGAGGACTGAGTACAGACTGATGGCACACTCAGCCTTTTGCCACTGCATGCACAGCTGTGAGCCATGTGACACTCGTGCACTCGTGTTGATCACACCTCTCATTGCAGATAAGTGAACTCTCCCAGGGGCAACGATCACACACAGTGGTGTGAAAAAGTCTTTTCACTCAGTCATTTCTGACTGTTTTTATCACACAAATGTTCCTGTTAGACAAAGATAACACAAGTAAATAAATGATGATGTCATTGATTAAGGCACAAAGGTGATCCCAGCCTACCTGAGCTGTGTGCAAAAATAACTGCCCCTCTGCTTCAATCATGAATGAACTGTGATGAAGCACATTTGTTTCTAAAGCTGAGTTTGACAAACACACTCAGCCTGATTACTAGAAGACCTGTTGGATCAACAGACTCATCAACTTCTACAGAACCCGTGTGAGAAAGTGAACAGGCTGAAAGATGTCAAACAGCAACACATAATGCCACCATCGACACAATCAGCTGACAGAGTCACAGCTGTCAGTCTGCACAGGGTTCAAAGCCATTTCTAAGGCTTTGGGACTCTGTTGAACCACGGTGAGAGCCATTAGACACAAATGCTGAAAGTGGGGAACAGTGGGAACCTTCCCAGGAGCCAGTGGCCACCAACATGACTCCAAGAGCACATCGACATCCAGGAGCTCACAAAGAGCCCAGAACAACATGAAAGAGCTGCAGGCCTCAGTTAAGGTCATAACTGAACAATAAGAAAGAGAATCCATGGAGGAGTCCAAGGAGAAAACCACTGCAGACCAAGAAGAACACAAAGGATGGTCTCACATTGTCCAACAACATGTTGATGATCCCGTTTGGGAAAGACTCTGTGGACTGATGAGACAAAAGCTTTCTGACAGCTTTGAGTCCTGTTACATCTGAAACTAACACAGCATCAATGAAAAGGAGCCTCATAGCAACAGTCACATATGGTGGTGGTAGTGTGATGGTCCCATGTGATGCATCATGGCAGCAACAATACAACAACAAATACACACATGTGACAAATGTACAATAACAGATCATTAAGTGTCACGGCGCCGTGCGCATTAGTATATTTGACTGAAGCTTAATAATCAGAATAATGCTCTGATCTCTTCAAATAAATGAAATCATACCTTTCTACTAAAACTGTTTCTGTTGGTCTCCACCTTTTCCTGAACCAGACCCTGCAGGACCCACCTGAGTGTCCCAGTCCTGGACCCTGTTTGTAACCAGGAGGATCCCAGGCCTGATTATTGCTGATGGATTATAAATATTCTTGTTTTATTCTCATTAAATAAATATGTGTATAAATATGTGGATTCATGTTTCAGTCCTGGACGTTGATGCTTGTTTGTTTGAAAGGACACAGATGGACCTTGTTTCCTTCTTTCCTTCCTTTTTGTGTCCTCTGTGCTTCATCTGCTGCTCTTCACTCTGTTACTTTGGACTGATTTCACTCACACTTTGTTTCCATGATTTGTTTGCATCACGCAGACAGCACGTGAACAACACGACATGTTTGATCTCAAAGAAGGAGCAGCATCCTCTCTCCAACCTGTTTCTCCATCTTCTACAACACCTGATTCATTCCAGTTTCTCTGCTTTCACTTTGATTCATGTCAACATGAAGCCTGAACGTCTGTGATGAACACACTATCAGCATCACTGACATATTTCATCATTTAAAAACACTTCCTGTCACTGTGGTGGTTACAGTGACATCATGCAGTTTGTGTGTTGACCTCCAGAGGGCGACAAATCAGCACAGACAGCGAGCTCCATTCAAACTTTGCTGCCATCAGTAATAATTCTTCAAATATAATCATCAGTGTTTGAGCAGTTATGATATCAGGACAATCTAGACACGTGTGACAATACTGAACATGTCACATGACACATCTTAAACATCATGTGATCCACTCTCAGTGTTGCGACTTCCATCCACAAATAAAGCTGCTGCTGGCTGAGTTGGTCTGAGCTGTGACTCGTCTCCAATAAGCCAAACTGAGTCCCACTTGTGTTTGTGTATTTATTTCAAAACAAAAACAACAAACTTTTTGCTTCATTCAAACCAAATAGCGCATCTATGAAATGATATCATTTGAGAACGGGACTGAAAGGTGACATCAACTAACGTGCAAAAACTCACTCACCCAACATCTCCGTTGAGAACGCCAGCATCAGGTAAATAACATGTGACCACGCCCCCATGCAATTACCTGAGGTGCAGGACAATCTAAAGACCTGCGCCACCATAACAAACAAAACATAAACATTCACTTTGGCTCTCACACTCAGTCTGCACTTTCATCCATGACTTCAACAGGTTGAAATGAGCTTTGAAGAAACATCAGTTTAGTGCTGAAATATTCAAACGCTGCAGAAGGAAGAACAACACAGTGATGACGGATGTTTGTGTTTTAAACAGGAAAACCAGCAGGAATAAATCACGACCTGCCAGAGGTTGGGAATTTCCGAGGTTTATATGAGCGCAGCACAGTGTTTCGATGCTCCCGAGTGTCCGCAAACGCCGCATTAGGCTCAAAGTTTACTTTCACTTCCTGAACTTCGTGGAGTGGAGCTTGTTGTTGGTGTGTGTGAAGAAACTGTAAGTTTGCTTTGTTTCCTCCTTTAACAGTTTGTCTTTAGGAACTTTACTGTTTGTTCAGCTCATGTTTGATTTCTTCACACAACAAACTGTGTGTTTGTATTAAAGTCAGTGTGTAATGTTTTCCTGGCTAACATCAGCTGTGTGCAGCTTAGTTCAGCACAAATCTGCCGCTCCATAGTTCACGGTAACGGACTCACAGCTGGACCAACGAGGCCGAGTGTGTCCTCACTCTGAGCTACGTTCGTGTTTGTGTACTTGTAGTTTCTACTTTGTGAGTTCACTCAGAGCCCGCAGCATACATGATGACATCACACCCCTTTACCTCCTTTACTGTCACTGTGATTAATATTTACACACGAGACACCTGACAGCATGCTAACGCTAAGCTAGCATAGAGCCCAGAGTGATGTTAAAGCTGAGTAAACACTGACCCCAGACCAGCACCGTGATAAAGTGAGCTGCTGCTGCTGAACCTGAACAGGTAACAAAGTGATGAGCAGTCAGGCTGCAGGTTTCTACCTGTTCATGTTTCTACAGTAGAATCACTTTGAAGTGTCTTTGTGCTGTTTTATCTTTGATTTGTGTTCATAAACACTCAGAGAAACATCACGTGACCTCATCAGGATCGGTGTTGGTGTGTGGGGCTGTACCTCAGCTTTATGTTGTTAGATGGTCATTATGATACTGTTCATTTTATAGAGTAACATGAAAGTAATGTTATGCGGAGTAATGAAGTAACGTACTCCATTACTTTTAATTAAAGTGTTCCGTGTAATATGTGTAATAATGACTTTTTTGAGTAATGACCAACACTGATCACAACAAAGAGGAAATGCCTCCAATATGCACAAACATTTGACCCACAACATGCAGTTAATGTGCACAAATGTCTTTGATATGCTGCTCAGTGATGGTGGTGACTGTCAGAGCAGAGCTACTGAGAATCAATAAGTAATATCAATGATGGAATCACTAAATCCTTATCATCCCTGTCAGTATCATACATGTGCTGTATAATGTGATAAATGTAGAGGTGCTGGCTGTTCTCTCACTCTGCTGTGTAGCTGTAAAGGACGCCTCCCTGCCTTTGTCTCATTCATGACCTTTAATAGTCTCTTCTAACATGCAGAGATCTGTATGATCTGTTCATAGAGTCTAACCAGCCTGTACAGGTAACAACAACAGTCACTGCATCACTGACACACAAACTTCATCTCTGTCAATAACAACATTCATACATGGAATAAAAACACATCAGTGGATCATTGCTGGAGCTGATGTTTGTGGTCCTGGTGAAAAGACTCTCAGTTTCCTCCTTGAAATAACAGGATCAACAGTGGGTCAGTGACATGATTTCTTTCCCTCTCAGGTTTAAATATCTGCGACTCTCCACCGTTTGGTTTTAGAACTGAAGAAGCTTCTCAGATGAAACATCTTCCAGAAACTTGAAGTCTCTATTTTCTTTCTAAGCTCCTTAGATCACATGACCTGGATGACTGAACCTACAGACATATTGACCTGGTTTCTAGGTCACATGACAGGTCAGAGGTCAGTGACTGTAATTCAGTTACTCCTGTTAATGTGAACTCACTGAGTGTTTGTGGTTTACCTCTCAGACTGACTGAAGATGATGATGGAGGAAGAGGAGGACAGAGCAGAGTCTGCAGGATCCAGCTGTCAGTCTGTGACCAGTGACCGGTCCAAAGATCCACCTCCAAAGTTCAGTGGTGAACCTGGACCAACGAGGTCAGAGAGCTGAACTCACTGAGTAACAGAAATAATTGTGCACTGACATTATAATCAGTGTTGATTCTGGCTGATTTTCTGTGTTTGTGAGCTGAGAGGAAATGAAAATGAATTTGTAACAAAAATCAGTTTTGTCCAGTTTTCCTGTAAAAAGCTGAACTCTAATCTAAGAGGATGTTACTGACAGGAAACAGCTGCATCATCTGCAGTCTGTGTGATCACAGCTGCTTCAATCATGTTTGTGTCTGCAGAGGTCAGAGGTCACAGTCTGCAGGGTCCAGCTGTCCGTCTGTGAGGAGTGACCGGTCCAAAGGTTATAATCCAAACTTCAGTGGTGAACCTGGACCAACGAGGTCAGAGAGCTGTGATGACTCCTTTACATGTTTGTGTTTCCTGGATAAATCTGACCTGAAACATCCTCAGATTGTTACAAAGATTCATTAAAAAGAAAACAATGAAAGAGAAAAGATCCAAATGTTAGACTTGGTCATTTGCTGTTTGAGGACAGTGATGCTCATATCTGTGGGGAAAGTGTGACCTGAGTGGGTTCATGTTTGTCTTTAAAGAGCTGCTCTGATTCTCTTTGTGTCTGATCTGTTAAACAGTCTGAGAGGTCACACAGAGACCCAGCAGCTAAAGCCTGGATCATACTGGCTGCTGTTACTCCATCAGGACAACACTGAACCACAGTGGTGTGGATGTAGTGGATAAATCCCACCATGCTGATGCTCAGAGTTAATCACAGGGAACAAAACCAGATGTTACCTTCAGATTGTGACCTTTGGAGTGGACGATGCAGATTTCAATAGAGAATAAATGTTAGGGCTGTGCGATATGACCAAAATCTCATATCCCGATATTAAGACATCTATCGTCCCGATAACGATATAAATCACAAAAATTTAACATTTCCTGTAAATTCTGTGAATCTCAGGCAACTCGACTTGCCTGAAGTGTTTCCAGCTGGGCGTCGTGTACCTGGAGTCGAGTGTTTTAAACGATGCATGAAACTATACATTTTTAGACATAGGTTGTAACGGCCGCCGTTTTCTTTGTGAGTATTTATTACACGGCGTGCTGCGGGGAAAAGCCTGTTCTAACGTTTGAGTCTAAGGTTTATTTTTTAGCACCTGACGGCTCTTTTTTGCTTCTCATCCGTAAATACTCTGCATCTTTCACGTGATTCAGTTTATTTTGAAAAGTCTCAACAGGATCCTGAGCTTTATTGTGAAAGGTTTATGTGGAAAATAAACAAGCAGACACGAGGTGGTTTTACCGTCGTTGTTGCTAACGACAAGGCATAAAAACAGTCGCTTGTCCGTGTGTAGTGTGGTTATATTAAAT
The DNA here is from genome assembly GCF_001858045.2 of Oreochromis niloticus. Taxonomy (NCBI): domain Eukaryota; kingdom Metazoa; phylum Chordata; class Actinopteri; order Cichliformes; family Cichlidae; genus Oreochromis; species Oreochromis niloticus. The sequence continues at coordinate 171,922 of NW_020327215.1, read as the reverse complement.
ATAAGAGAAAGAGAACTTCATGAAATTAATATAGCCACTACAGTGACCATCAAAACAATAAAAAAAATATTGCCGTAAACAGTTTATTTTGCGACACCACGAAACAAACGATAGCGTAAAATGAAACGATAGACGTTTTTATATCGTCATCTGATATCTATCGTTATATCAAACAGCCCTAATAAATGTTGTTGTTTTTCAGCTGTGAAAAAAGAATCTAATTTTCTGAACTTAAGAATTTATGATGCTGGAAAAAACATGGAGACTATAACACAACATTTCCACTGTATTCACAGAATGAATGTAAAACTGTCAGACATTCATTAAATATGCAAAATGTCTACAGAAACATCAGAGGGTCAGATGTGAAGCACTCAGTGATTTTGATCAAATGACTCATCAGTTATTGATCTGTGCTACACTGATCTACCACGTTAGTAAAGCTGGTGTTCTGGTGGTGGAGAGAGACCTCGGATCATGTTCTGGTTTTGGAGCAGTGATCTGCTGATGGTTCAGTTTAATGAGCTTCTTCAAAATCATCCCTGACATCACCACTGAAAGGACGTCCATGAAAACAGACTGAAAATTACTGATATGTTCACAATCTGAGAGTTTAAAACTTGACAGACTTGATTCAGATGAAGTTGTTTGAGCAGAAACTGCTGGATCTTTATCCTGTGTTGAACTAATCCTTCATGGTTCCTCCACAGAGTGGACCAGCAGAGCTCAGAGGTTCCCAGTGGTCAGTCTGCCCAGCAGCATCAAACACAGCTGGACTCCATATTTATGGTCTGTACATGTACAACAACTACTGTTACATCTATTGTGTTCACAGTCATCTCCATGCTGCTCTTTGTAGACCAGTGGATTGTCAGTGTGTCCAACATGGATCTGATGTTTGGCTCCATGATTTCAGTCTGATTGGCTCATTCATAAATATTGTGTTCCAGCTGCTGGAGGACAACATCATCAATTTTGTGAAGAACGAGCTGAAGAAGATCCAGAAGGTTCTGAGTCCAGATTACCCAGAATACTTAGAGAGTCAGAGGAGCAGCAGTAGAGAGGCATTTATGAAGATCACAGTGGACTTCCTGAGGAGAATGAAGCAGGAGGAGCTGGCTGACCGTCTGCAGAGCAGTAAGAGGATTTATCTATAGATTTAAAGTTTTGGATGAATGAAACATTTACTAATGTCTGAAGAGACGGAGCAACATGTTTTATAGATTCATTCTTTTTGGAATTAACGGTTTATTTCCACTTTCAAATGATATTCCACATATTTCTTCTTTTTCAGAGCACCTTGATGCCATTTGTCAGCGTAACCTTAAATCTGCTCTGAAGAAGAAGTTCCAGTGTGTGTTTGAGGGCATCGCTAAAGCAGGAAACCCAACCCTTCTGAATCAGATCTACACAGAGCTCTACATCACAGAGGGAGGGACTGCAGAGGTCAATGATGAACATGAGGTCAGACAGATTGAAACAGCATCCAGGAAACCAGACAGACCAGAAACAACCATCAGACAAGAAGACATCTTTAAAGCCTCACCTGGAAGAGATGAACCAATCAGAACAGTGCTGACAAAGGGAGTGGCTGGCATTGGGAAAACAGTCTTAACACAGAAATACACCCTGGACTGGGCTGAAGACAAAGCCAACCAGGACATCCAGTTCATATTTCCATTCACTTTCAGAGAGCTGAATGTGCTGAAAGAGGAAAAGTTCAGCTTGGTGGAACTTGTTCATCACTTCTTTACTGAAACCAAAGAAGCAGGAATCTGCAGCTTTGAAGACTTCCAGGTTGTGTTCATCTTTGATGGTCTGGATGAGTGTCGACTTCCTCTGGACTTCCACAAAACTACAATCCTAACTGACCCTAGAAAGTCCACCTCAGTGGATGTGCTGCTGATAAACCTCATCAGGGGGAACCTGCTTCCCTCTGCTCGCCTCTGGATAACCACACGACCTGCAGCAGCCAATCAGATCCCTCCTGACTGTGTTGGCATGGTGACAGAGGTCAGAGGGTTCACTGACCCACAGAAGGAGGAGTACTTCAGGAAGAGGTTCAGAGATTCAGAGCAGGCCAGCAGGATCATCTCCCACATCAAGACATCACGAAGCCTCCACATCATGTGCCACATCCCAGTCTTCTGCTGGATCACTGCTACAGTTCTGGAGGATGTGCTGGAAACCAGAGAGGGAGGACAGCTGCCCAAGACCCTGACTGAGATGTACATCCACTTCCTGGTGGTTCAGGCCAAAGTGAAGAAGGTCAAGTATGATGGAGGAGCTGAGACAGATCCACACTGGAGTCCAGAGAGCAGGAAGATGATGGAGTCTCTGGGAAAACTGGCTTTTGATCAGCTGCAGAAAGGAAACCTGATCTTCTATGAATCAGACCTGACAGAGTGTGGCATCGATATCAGAGCAGCCTCAGTGTACTCAGGAGTGTTCACACAGATCTTTAAAGAGGAGAGCGGACTGTACCAGGACAAGGTGTTCTGCTTCATCCATCTGAGTGTTCAGGAGTTTCTGGCTGCTCTTCATGTCCATCTGACCTTCATCAACTCTGGACTCAATCTGATGGAAGAACAACAAACAACCTCCCAGAAACCTAAATTATTTAACAAACTAAAACTCCAATCTCTCCACCAGAGTGCTGTGAACAAGGCTTTACAGAGTCCAAATGGACACCTGGACTTATTCCTCCGCTTCCTCCTGGGTCTTTCACTGCAGACCAATCAGACTCTCCTACGAGGTCTGCTGACACAGACAGGAAGTAGCTCACAGACCAATCAGGAAACAGTCCAGTACATCAAGAAGAAGCTCAGTGAGAATCTGTCTGCAGAGAAAAGCATCAATCTGTTCCACTGTCTGAATGAACTGAATGATCGTTCTCTACTGGAGGAGATCCAACAGTCCCTGAGATCAGGAAGTCTCTCCACAGATAAACTGTCTCCTGCTCAGTGGTCAGCTCTGGTCTTCATCTTACTGTCATCAGAAAAAGATCTGGATGAGTTTGACCTGAAGAAATACTCTGCTTCAGAGGAGGCTCTTCTGAGGCTGCTGCCAGTGGTCAAAGCCTCCAACAAAGCTCTGTGAGTACATTTGTACTCATGTCTTTACTTTTAACATCCAACTGTGTCAGTAATTTATTTCACCAGGCTTTCTGTCTTTGTATGAATTTATATCCTAAAGTTTTGAAACTGTAACCTCTTTCATGCCTCCAGAACTCGGTGTACTCGAGACGCTGAATCCATCATAAACTCTGATCATCACTGCTGCTGTTATGTTATCAGTCTTTGTTTAAAAACTTAGGCTGCATGTGCCTAATGTTGTAATACTTTATATTCACATGCATGCTCCTAGATACATTTCTACTGCAGGTCTATTTTTAGTCACAAATATTGGTGAAACACTTGCTTTTACATGGTGGGTCCCGCGTTAAAGAAAGCATTTGAATTACTGAGTGAATCATGGCAGCCAGAGAAACATCTTTAGTTACACTTTAAACTAAACTCTTCCACAGTGTGTTTGTTGTTTCTTTGTTGTTGTTGGCCTGCTCTCTCCTCTCACTCCAATCTGGTTGCAGCAGATGTTTGTCCCTCCCTGAACCTGCTTTTCTTCCAGTTTTTCTTTCACACTGTTGTCAAAATGCTGTTACAGACTTGGGTGCAGCACCTCAGTTCATCTTCAGTCTGAAACCAGCTGTTTTAGTTATATCCCCTCAAGCACACCTTCCCTGGTCATCTCTGCTGTGGTTGCTATAAAATTTCATCTTGATTTTTAAAAAAAGAGCAAAAAAAAGAAAAAAACTCAAGTCAGACTTGATGCCACTTATTGTCAGTCTTGATGATAAACTGCAGCACAGTCTAAAGCAAACCTTCTGACTTTATTGACTTTATGCATGTATATATTCTTAAGGTGGTATCTGGGACGAAAAGTTAAAAATCAGCCTGTACTGTATGATGGCCTTGGTAGCACCACATTGATAGCCATGCAGGGTGGCTCACTCCTTGGGCATGAAGACCGAGGAGTGAGCCACCCTTGGTCAAAGCTTGGTCATTCAAGCTCACTGTTTTCCCCTTGTTGGTTGATGATAAGTATTTTTTTTTTTACCTGACTTATAGTTATAGTTATAGTTATGACTTATAGCCATCATTGTTAGGGCTGCACGATTTTGCATAAAATGAGAATCACGATTTTTTTGCTTAGAATTGAGATCACGATTCTCTCACGATTTTCTTTTCCAATATAAATATTTATTGCACTTATTAACTGCACATCAACTTCGTAACAGTTGAGACTGAACATAAAAACAATAAATAAACATAAAAACAATAAATGCCTCACATTTTGTGGTTGCCGCAAAATGTTGTACTGCTTGTAATTCCGTTTCCACCGTTGCTCGACACTGCGTGTATAGAGCAGGTAGTGCAACAATAGAAAAATAGTTGTGGGACGGCACTGTGTAGCGTTTGTCTAGGGTGTTGATCATTTTCCTAAATCCCTCGTTTTGCACAGTGTTGATGGGAGCCATATCTTTAGCCAGGTGATAAGTAATAGCCTCCGTAATTTCTTTGTGCCTGCGGGAGTTCGACGTGTATAGGAAAGCGCTGTATAAGGTTCCCGTTATTGATGTTTGGGTGGTTGACCGGGACGGATTTTCTCCTGTCACTTTCTCGTCATCCCTGACGTGTTCTCCGTTGTTTTTTCCTGCCAATTTGAGCATCACACGGCACAGCTTCTGTATCACGTGGTATAAGGCTCCGCCCTTGTCATTTGTTGAGCAGGAAGAGGGAGCGCTTGTTTTCATGCAGATTACGTCCCGGATCAAAATGCGGTACAATCGTCGTCGTCTTTTTTTTTTTTTTTTTTTTTTAAATCGTTGTCATTTGGAAATGAGATCGCACATAAGTATGAATCGAGATCGCGATTTTCTAACGATTAATCGTGCAGCCCTAATCATTGTCTTCAAATTAACTCACACACTGCTGACTGCTGTAGCTTACCTGGCTGAGCAGGTGACCCGTGTACTGAAAGTTAGAGTCGTGACTCCAGGGCCTGGTTTGAGTCTCCCCAACATCATTTCCTGTGTGTCATTCTCCTTACTGCTCCCTCCCTTCCTGTCTTCTCTGTCCTATACAGTGAAGACAAAAGGCCTCAAGTTCTGAAAACTCTTCCCCTTCATCATCTTCCAAATCATCTCTCTCATCTAAAATCACCAGAGAATCTTTTCACAATCTTGAATGATAAGGATCCAAGTGGGTAAAGTTATTTATTTGTTGTGTTCCTATTTGCAGCTGGGATAGATTGTGAAAAACTCTCAAAATTACATCCAGTTTAGAAGGAAAAACATTGAGTGAAGTGTTTGTTTCATCATCCTTCACAACTCATCCACCAGGTGTCCCAAACTGCAGCAGAACAGTACAAAGCATGTCATACTGGATGGCTGCAACAACCAGAGTTTTACCTACCTTTGGTATTTCTTGACAGCATGAGCGTAATATTTACTGAACAGAGTCGTCTTCTGTAATCTTTTCAGATTCAGATTCAGAACACTGTATTTATTTTCAAGGGGAAATTATGATACTGACCTTGCCAACCGTACATACAATACACAAACATCACATTGGGGAGACAGGTCAGGCTAGGTAGCTGGCCAGTCAGCCGCTAGAGCAGCGACCCCGAACCGAACAGCGGAAAATGCACAACATCAGGAAAGATGAGGAGAAAAAAAGAACTCCCCCCAGACTGAGCTCCAACAGGGAGATCAGTTTGAGAACAGAAAAAAAAAAATGACCTTAGCGCAGAGTGATAGGTTTGTAGCTTGAACCTATTCGCTGGAACGTTGAAAGCAATGTAATTACACAGCAAGCAAGACACGAGTAGGCAAGTTCTTTATGTTTCACGTGCACGGGAGAGAACTGGACAGGCGCCGTTCCTTCGCTTGACCCCAGTTGCTCTCGTCCGCTCTCCCGTAACACTGCTCTTTTATTGTGGTTACATGAATATGCATAGGTTCATTAACATATGACCTCTTTACATAGGTATACATGTGAACAAAGAATACCCTGTGTGTGTGTGTATATGTGTGTGTGTGTGGGGGGGTCAAACTGTGACCCCAGGAAGACTCCCCAGAGCCGTCCATCTAAACAAAAGGCTCTTAGACTCAAACAGATATACGTGTGTTTGCTATACCATATATCAGCAAGAGAAGATACGACCTCTCCTAGGAGGTGTGTGATCTATGCCAGAACACTCTGAAGAGGAGTGAACACACTCCCCTCTTCATGCTACACAGAGTTGTTACAGGCCTCCTAGGATGAGACATTCTTTCAATCTACAAATGATTATATACTTCTAAGCATATATGAGTAAATATTTCTAAGCATAAATGACAATCAACAATACAAAAACCTAACACAGAGCACATGAAAACTCTTAATACACCATAGAAACACATGACAAGCAACAGGGATGGGTAAAAGGTGAGAGACAGCCGGTGTGGAAAGCGCATCCGGGCCTGCAGCATTTGCGCTGGTCCCCTCGACCCACCGTCTGCACCGGGAGGGGATAAGCATGCTTAGGATGGGAAGGAACAGTCTAAACACCATCTGTTATCAGGGTGAGATTTGTTATGTTCAGCTCCAGCCTTGAGACCACAGCTGGCGCCGCTATGTTAGCCACATGAAATGATGGTGGTTTTCTTTGGTGTGAACAACTGCATGTCAATTTCACAGCTGATCTAACAGTCCGTCACTCGTCTCTCAATCTCCCGTTGGAGAGTGTTAAGGGTCCGATATTGAGGACGAGAGTAAAACAACGATGGTCCAGAAGAGCTTGTTCAAACAATTGATTTTAATGAATACACGCAGCGTGGGGAGACGTACACTGGAAAACATCAGTTGTAAATCCCCGCCCAAAAATACACTTCAGATTGCTTTTATAACATCAGGGTATTGTAACGCCCCCTCTTGCGTTTACAAGCACATAATTTGCATCTTAAGAACATTGTTTGCCTCTTTTACAGACAATGATCAATTCTAAGAGATAAATGCAGACACAGAAGTTCCCCTTTCTGGCATCCTCTTCCAAATATGGTGATGATCTCAGGCCTTTGAGGTCCCCATGGACTTGTCCTCTCCTTCTGTCACCTGTTGTCAAGTAAACTCTAGTGCAACATGTGTTGCTGAATACATTCAGGCCTTTGCTCAGCTACTATTTTACTGTAACAATATACTCAGCATATAAGCTTTTAAGATTATAGATTTAACTCAATGATTTAAAGTGGTTATAACTGCACCTGTAATAAACATGTTAATATGTGATTATGATCACACCTGTAATACAAAATATAACATAATGCCAGCAGCTGCAATAAATGCTTGTATGAAATGATAATTAATGCAATGATAAAGATGATGGTTATGAACAGTAGCAGTAAAATAATTTCTTTAATTCTACAAGAGCCATGAGCTTCAAAGAGCAAAGTCTGAGAACTCACGACCGCCATGAGCTTCTTCAAGATCATCATCATCATCATCATCATCATCATCATCATCATCATCATCATCATTTATTTATATAGCACTTTAAAAACACACCTGGTAGACCAAAGTGCTGTACAATACTAATATGCACATTGTAATAAAATAAAAAAAAAGATCTTATCCGTGCTGCGTTCAATGAGCCCATTTTGAGAAGTCACAACCCGTCCTATTGTTTCAGTCACAGCGAGCAGCCTTGCGGGGTTTTGAACAGCTGATTCCGCTTTCTTTAATCTTCAATAAGCCAGGGCCAAGCCAGCTCAGATCAGCAAGAACCCTTTGCTGCTGTGAATGTCCATGATGCTATATTTCAGTATCAGGCTCTAAGTGTACAAATGGATCTGAGAAGATTTCCAATCATGTTTCTACTAGATTTACAGTTTGTTTTCATGTCTTCTGACTCAGAAGGTGGAGCAGGTGGAGCTTACAAGGTGTAAGTGCTGATATAGAAGAAGAGTTGCGTTTTAATGAAGCTATTTAGTTAACCAATAATTGTATTGCATGCTGGCATTAGAAAATGTTTCATTTGACTGATTTAATTAATTTGTTTGTTTGTTTTTCTTCCAGACTGAGTGGCTGTAACCTCTCAGAGAGAAGCTGTGATGCTCTGTCCTCAGTTCTCAAGTCCCAGTCCTCTAGTCTGAAAGAACTGGACCTGAGTAACAATGAGCTACGGGATTCAGGAGTGAAGCTTCTGTCTGCTGCACTGCAGAGTCCACATTGTACACTGGAAACTCTCAGGTCAGGATCCAAACATCCCCACTGCTGATCATTAAATGATATTATTGTATAAACAACCAAGCTTTATAGAATTGGCAGGTGAACTTTTCTTTATCTTTGGATTGCTTAGGAGATTCTTAATTACTGTCTGAAGATTTTTTACAGTCACATATTTTGTTTTAATGGTAAAACAGAATTATTGTTCAGTTCAATGAGCAGGTAGCTGTGAGATTCATAATAATGAGGTATATTTGTATTAAAGATGACTAAACTTGAGCAGTAGCTGTGTGAGTTACTGTGTTTACTCATGTGTGCTGATGTTGTGAGTAATTTAAAGCTGAAGTAAACTTGTAATGAGTTTAATAGAGTTTCTGAAGTAAGTGTACTTGGAGATATTATGTGTTTACTAAAGTCCAGGAGCAGGAGGCTGTGTAGCATAGAGGAACCCAGACCTCAGCTTTGTCTCCTGGTTTCCGTTGCTGCTGTTACAGTTTCCCCTCATTGTTCCCTTCAACAGTCTCCTCACTGTAACAAATCATAGTGTTACTGTATAGATTCACGGCTGAATGTTGCCATGTGCTATTAAAACTAAAAGCGATGTTTCATACACCCACGTGGTTCAGTCACACAGTAACTGATGGTAAATAATGTTTGTGTTGAGCACATCGTACAGGTCAGCTGCTCCACACAGATCTCAGGTTTACATGCTGGAACAGTTTGTGATCATGAAGGATAAACCTCACGTCCTCTTTGTTTCATACAGATGTGACATGAACAATAACACATTCATGAAATCCTTTTAGGAACACAAACACTATTGTAGCTGGAGAATATATTTGAATGTAGGATAATGTAGGGGATCATCAACAACAGTAATAACTAACCACCACCTCACCATTTGGGTTGGTAGCTGCATGTTGATTGATGAAGTCATTTTCTTCTTCCTCCATTTCTACCTTATTAACATCAGATTAAAAGCTGCACAGAGACAGGCACTGGACATGTTTAGTCTAGCTTAGTATAAGGACTGGACATGGGGGAAACGGCTCTCATCACTGGATCAAAACATGAAAACAAATCTGAAGTAAAGTTTTGTTGAAGTGAACTGTGGTGGTGCCCAAGGTTCCCTCTAAGCTGCACACGTGCGCAATTGCGCACTGCTGGCACGGTCTCTGCGCACAGAAAATCTGCGTTGCAAACAAAAAAACAAATCAAATCTCAATTCAAATTCAAATTAATACTTTAACACTGCAAAACAGAATAGTTAGTCAGTAAGTGACTGGCTGCTCCTGTATGGGATTAGAACGATGCCACCTTATCCCATAGTCCAGCCAATGATGCGATTCACATTCGTATATATGCAGCTAATCAACGTGGTTGACAGGCTATGACAGCGTCCTTATGTGCCGACACTGGTGTATTAGGTAGCAAAGCAGCGTGGCTGATGTGCAGTGAAGCCACGTTAATGACAACGTGTACAACCATTGGAGATGTGAGCAGGACAGACGGAACAATTGACGGGAAAAGTGTGGACTTTATACCAGTTTTTAAATTGTGTTGATAGGCCACGTAAAACCAGAGTTATGATAAAAATATCTGCAATGTTTGGTTTTCTTCCTGAATACTGTCGTTGTTTATATTTACTGCGGGAAGAAACGGTAAAAACAGCGTTTTACAAGGAAAGCGCTCGAAAGCCTGTGAGCAAAAACAAAACCAAAATCCCCCACCCTTTCCTATTGGTGGAAAAATGTACCATGTCGACCAATCAAAAACTGATATGGCGACATGGCATTTAGTTGTTTAAGGAGGGGGAAGTTTTAGGAGTGACGGCGGTGTTTTGAGATGTGAGAGATTTGAGACGTTTAGCGCAAATCTTGTGTAGTTAGTGTGTAGTGTAGTCAATAGTTTTGTTGTGTGTGTCAGAACAATGAGGCGGCTGCTGAATGTTACAGGTGTTACAGCAGTGATACATCTCCTGTTGTCAGGCCTGCAGGTATCAGGCTGTTGTTCTCCTTTATCTCATAGTGGACAGAAATTATTTTTTGGAGTGGCACAAATAATTTGTGTGGCATCAGATTTGATGCAGAACAGCTGATTGTTCTGTAAATAGTTTGAAATGTTTGTTTAAAAAACCGCCTTGGCTGCATTTTTAGGTAAACAGCTCCAAAAAACTTTGTTGTTTGCAAAACTCAGTAACTTTTTTGAAGAAGTAACTATATAATTAATTGCCCAACATTGGTCATTATATACTGTATTTTGCAGACAGAGAGTTACAGACTCTCTCCCAGACCACAGACTCATAATACAAGTCAGAGCTTTATAAAAAAAGAAAGAAAGAAAGTTGTTTTTTCAAAATTGGAGTTCAAGTTATTTTTACTTCCAATAGTGTTAACATACTACACAGGTCATGAACAATATTGTTTTTAATTTTCATTGTAAGTGGGCTAAAGCAGTTAATTAAAAGTAGTCTAACATAAATGTAAATGCTGTAATTTGATTATTGTAATAAACATGTAACTTGGATGGATTAGATGCTGGCGTGACCACAGTGCACACGTCTGATGTCGCTCACAGTGGTCCAAGGAACCGCTCAGGGAGTTTGTGTGTTCACTCAGACACATGAAACATTAGAGGGAACATTGGCGGTGACTGACAGGGAAAAGGGGAATGATAAGACTTACTGTAAATATAATTATGTATGTATTGAAAAAGGAACAACTAAAATGTTCCAGCTGAAAAAAATAAATCAGTTTCAGTTTATGAGCTCTGTTTGTTTTCTTTACAGTTCCAACCTTTTATATTGAAATGAGCTGCTCATTCCTGTTTACATGACCTGCATAAAACAATACAGAGCACATTGGGCTGAACATGGAAAGAAATCATCACAGTCCAGCTTCACTGAAGCCTTAAAGTCTCTGATATGAGATGAGAAATGAAGCAGCCAGAGCTTTTTCATGAGTGGAAATCCACTGTGACTGTGAGCTGCTGCTACAGCCTCCAGATTAGCCAGCAGCTCATCCTGCTCAACATGTTCTCTCCAACGTTAATGGAAGTGTGATGTTTTCAGCTGGAGTGATGGTCAGGGTGGCCTCCCTCTCCTCTTCTTCTCCTCTTCCTCTTTCATTTGTAAAGTCAGTTCTGCTGCTTTCATTCATGTGGAAGTCCTGTAGCTGAGTTTGGGAGAGATTAACAGCCTCGGCAGCAGAGGGGAGAAAGGCTGTAACACCAACACTAACACCAACATTCTTTTCTAACTGTCACATCATTTTATCAGAAAACATATGTATGCTCATGTTTTTACTATGTTTGGCTTGAAAAGCTAAAATGTAAGAAGATCAAATGGTGCTCTTTATTATTGTGTTGGTTTGTTTCGTGTCTCTTGGATGGAGCCCAGCTGTGCGTGGCCCCTGGGCCTGTGGTCAGAGTGTGTGTTGGATAATCCGGCCCAGGATGAGGCCAAAATGAAATGGGATTAAATGTCTGTCACATATTTGAGCCTAATTTAAAAACATCCTCCATAAATATTGAATAATAACAATAACTAGAAAAAGTTGCATTTCCTGCGAAAATGCTGTGTGAATGCCTTGCAGTGGAATCGGAGAACAGCAGAAGAAGGAGAACTATCTGTTGAAAAACACTGTGTAGAATCTGAACTCTTTGCTGAAAACTGCTTTATTTGAAAGGGTACACTGAACAGTGTCACTAAAGCAGAGTGCATGCAAGCAGAGCAGAAGTGTGCTAACAACCACAAGTAGGATTCAAACCTGCACCAATAGATCTCACAGCAGCTGCTCATCTCACTGAGCCAAAGCAGTTCTTCTCCCAACAAGAGACACGATGAGAGAAAAAATATGCAGGGGGCCAAAGAAGCTGAATTGTTGTGAAAAGAGGTGAAGAAGCAGAACTGTGTGCTGAAAAGAGGTGAAAAAGCTGAAATTCTTCTGAAAGAGCAGAAGAGGCTGAAGTTTTTCAGCTACTCATTGAGCCAAACTGGTTCTCACGTAACTGAAAAAAGGTGAAAAAGCTGAAAATTCTGATTAAAAACAGCAGAAGAGGCTGAGATTTGTGCTGATAAGAGGTGAAAACACTGAACTTTCGGGTGAAAAGAGGCAGAACAACCTGGTTCTGCTCAATTTCAGTCCACCAATCAGAGGTACTGCTTCTGTCTGCTTCATCAGGCTGTGTACTTGTATGTATTTCTGCCATGGAGCGTTAACAAGAATCTGAGGTCCATATTAGAAAAGCTGCTAAAATCATAAAACTTTGCAGAATTGTAATAAATTAACAATATGAATTACTGGTCCGTGATAGTGTATTAATTTGTAGTGAAAAAAACATGTTGACCAAGGTGGAATTGAACCCACGACCTTTGGGTTGCAGACCTGTGTCATTACCAACTGCGCCACTGGGAAAGAGAGCGGGCGCCTGGAAAACAGGGTAATGAGCAGTCAGAATTAGATCGCGGTGAGAGGCGTAAAACGCCGTTTTTTGGAGTTACAAAATGTCGTGTAACTCAAAAACTGGTGGGCTAGCAGCATAATTCTTGTACTAGGTGAATCAGCGGACTTTGGTGTACTTTGACTGCGATTTTCATAGCTCTTTGTACCTCCGTCGCGGAGATATGACGAGAGAAGAAACGGCTTCATTTTCGGAGTTTGAAAACTGAGAGGAGGACAGATTTCCACCCCTCAAACAAACGTAATTTATGGCTCAATGGTAAGATGACTGTAAAAACTGCTCTGACCGTGAGTGTCAGCAGTGTCTGAAGATGAATTGGCACAAGCCTCATGTCTTAACTTTGCTTTGTTAAGGAGATATGACGATTTGAAAATGCCTCTCATTAGAGAGTCCCAGCTGTGATTTTGAACAAACTCTCCATTGACTTTCAATGGAGAGTTTTCAGACCTTGTGTTGGTCTGAGGCGATTTGATAAAAATCTGTAACGTCCACAACAATGATAGTGACATTTTCTAAGGCTACATCCACACGTACCCGGGTATTTTTGAAAACGCATATTTTTCTATGCGTTTGCACCTTTCGTCCACACGTAAACGGCGTTTTCGGTCACTGAAAACTGAGATTTTTAAAAATGCCTGTCAGGGTGGATATTTTCCAAAACTCTGGTTTTGCATTTACGTGTGGACGAGGAAAACGGAGAAAACGCAACGTAAAGGTGTGAACGGTGAAAATCAGCTGAAAACTGAGGGAGTAGTTAAGTGCCAAAGAAACGGAGCAACTAGAATAACAAAGGATAAAGAATAAAGAGAAACAGGAACTCAATAGTGTGAATGCCCTTTGAGGCATTCACACAATAATACAGGGTCAGAAGATGACGTGTTGGAATGAAAATGAGCTTGTAGTTTGTCTGCTTTAATAATGTGACTGGAAAAAGGTGTTGGACTGCAAATATGTCCATTTCTTTCACATTTCACCTTTAAAAGTGAAGCCATGTTGTTCCTTGAAGGAAAAACATGACTTTTTCATGTTTTTATGAGAAATGTACGACTTTAATGTGAAATATTCAGAGTTTTTTCTCTTGTTTGTTTGAAGCTGCTTCCTGTTATCTTCAGCTGTTTGGAGTTTCCATTTTCTAAACTTCTACATTCTGAACCTTCTTCAGCTCTGAACAGATGATGAAACACTGAATGATTTCAAGCTCACACTTTGTCTAATAAACTTACATCTTTCATTCTTTATACAGATTGTGGAGCTGTGGTTTGTCAGAGATCAGCTGTGATTATCTGGCAGCAGCGCTGAAGTCCAACCCCTCGTATCCCAGAGTGCTGGACCTGAGTGTAGACTACAATAACCTGCAGGATTCAGGAGTGAAGCAGCTGTGTGTTCTTCTGGAGAATCCACGATGTCGATTTGAAACTCTGAGGTTAGTCACCATGTTTTAGTTGTGCTGAGATGAATATGATATGAAAGTTGTGCTGACACTGTGGATCAGTAGGCCCACACACCTCTATACAGGAGTCTTGTTCGGCTTTTTGTAGGACTTCTGATCCCTGATCCTCTGAGTCTGACTCAGTAGATAATGCAGAGTTCTGAGCTGATGTGGGTGAGGGGACTCAGGCAGCCTGACAGACTTGATGTCTTCCCTGCTTGTCCTGATACACATAAACATGAGTATCTGGTCAGTGGTTGTTGACCAATGGTCATGAGAATTTGCATAATTAAGATTAAGGAACTGACCTCCCAGCCCATTGTTCCTTCAGTGGGCTGGTTTCAGTCATTATGCAAATGTACTGTTTATAAGATTGGGGAAACCTGCAGTCAGCTGAGACTGAAGAAGTCACTTGGATGAGTGACGAAATATTTCTCCCACAAAACGCTACGTCCAGAATCAACTTTTGGAGAAACCTGAGTATCCTTGCAGGTCAGATCTTATCAGTCACACCTGTTAGTGCAGCTCTCCTCTAGATTTTAGTGCTTGTTAAACTAGGATGATTTTAGAAGCCTGGACTTCAGATCCAAGGGAAGTTATGACTTGGAAAGACTAAACCAACCTATTAGAGGTGTTTGCACTAACATAGATAAATACTCAGATTTGCATCTTTATTGTCTCACAAAGGGTTAAAAAGTGAATGTGCACAGAGAGGTTGGTGGTGAGATGGGCACTTCCAGCACTGTAGATGTGTTCCAGCTCAGTGTTCATGGAAATAATCCAGAGAGTAGGATTCTGTGATGAATGTCACATCTTCTTAAAGTTATAATCCACAGGGAAAACTTTGAAACTGTCGATCTGATATCTACTCAGCCAATCAGGTGTTTACATGCCCTTTACTGATCTTCAGCCCCACCGTATTATCACCCCCTCTCTCTCTTTTACATCTGAATAATCTTCACTTCACATTTCAGTCAGTTCAGATTTCATTAGCACATTAACTTTAGCACAATCCATTTTAATCCAAACACCTTTCTCTTTAAACTCTGTCAGTCACAGTATATTCAATACAATCCTCTTTTTCACTGAGTCACACACATTCAGAGATCAGAGTGTCCTGTGTGTGCTCTCATTCACTCACACTCACTCTCATATGGCTGAAGTCTGTTTGTACAGAGGCTAACCTCAAGAAATCACATGATAGGGTGGGGCTAGGTTTCACAATGAGCTCTCCGCAACCTTGGCTGATTGTGACCTACACCCATTTTCACACCTTGGCTCGTGTGATTAGGTAGAGGATCAACAGGGGGGTTCATGACCCCCTTGGCGGACTCTCCCACAGGGCTTAAATCTGGGACTCTCCACCATTTGACCCTAGAAATAAAGAAGCTTCTTGGATGAGAGGTGAAACGTCTTCAAGAAACTTAAAGAAGTCCAGATGCCTTTTTTTCTAAGCTCTTTAGATGACTGAGAACCTTCACAGACACCTCATCAGTGTCACTCTCAGAGCTACCAGCCCTTTGCTAAAATCACAAAGCTCTTCATTGAAATCAAACATATCAAAGCTGGAATCAAATGAGTCCAAGTCTTCTGCTGATTCAGCATTACATTCGTCTTTTGTCCTTGCTCTGCATCCCCACCATGGAGTTGATTCCTTTCCAAGCCAGCCTTGAGTGTCCTTTATTCAACTCATCCTCTGCTTTACTTTTAGACCTGATTTTAGCTGCTTTATCTCTCTTTCGACAAGTTTCTGTGCCTCGACCTTTTTCTTCTCTCCCTCATAGCAAGACAGTTGAGAACATGTTTGAGTGATTTGCTAATCCAGGGCTGATTTTTGGGGAAAATAGCTCCCGTTTTCAAGGTAATCCCCATTTTTCCCAGAAAGAAATGTAAGTAGAAATAAATGATCTAAGTGAGAACATGAGGCTTTAAAAAGGTTCTTCTGAGGCTGCTGCCAGTGGTCGAAGCCTCCAACAAAGCTCTGCAAGTAAATATGTGATCATAGCTTTAGTTTTTAAATGTTTATTCTAGTTAACACAAATCAGGTGGGAACAACTCAAATAAAATATCAAAAATATTAAGTGGTCATCGGTACTCAGTTTGTTCAATACTGAATACATTGGAGCACAAATTGTCCACATTTCTGAAATATTTCTGTGTGTAACTGTTACCAAAGTGCAAATTAGACCTGGCCTGTGGTTGTTATCTAAGTGATATTCATCAATTCTACTAAAACAAATACAAAATAAAGAAATTTGACACATTTTGTTGATATCAAAAGCACACTGAACAATTCAGTGTTGTTTTACTGCTGTTCTCTCTTCACTTCTTCTCCTCTGATTCTCTCCACATGTTGCTCTGCATAAGTGCTCAGTTTCCTGACAAAAACAAGATTAAATATTGCTAAATATAATAGTATCTCATTACACTTCAACATAAGTGTTTTATTTTTGTAATTGTTTATCTGTTATTTTTCAGACTGAGTCTCTGTGACCTGTCAGAGAGAAGCTGTGAAGCTCTGTCCTCAGGTCTCAGCTCTCAGACCTCTAATCTGAGACAGCTGGACCTGAGTAACATTAACCTGAAGGATTCAGGCGTGAAGCTTCTGTCTGAAGGACTGAAGAGTCCACACTGTATACTGGAAACTCTCAGGTGAGATCAAGCACTTGTCTTTCATCAACTGACAGAATTAGCAAATTAATAATAAGGCAGTTCTCTAAAAAGAGGAGAAGTGGAGGTGTTTTGAAGGGCAACATACTCTTATGTTAACAAGACAGGAAGTAGTTCCTGGGAACTGCTTCCTTTGTTATTGTCTAAGTAGAAGCATGATGGTAAAACAGTGATGAGTTTGCTGAGGTGAATCCACAGCACACAACACAACAATGCTGCTGAAAGCAGACTTCTCACAGATTCTGAGACTGCAGGTTTCATTACTGTCCAACCAAAATTCACTGAACCAGCAGTAAATGAATGTCCAAAACTACGCTTCATGTTTAAAAAAACAGATGATCAGGGGGATTTGTGTTTACATCTTTTTTGTGTAATCTGTTCACCTGCTGTTTTAGCTGTTTGGTGGTTGTTGAGATGGTTTTGTGAACTTTCAGCTGAGATTCTGACATTTCTGTCTAATTACTTTGTATAGCATGAATGGCCATAACGAGGTTTTTAACAGTAAGAAAAGTTGTAAAACTTAAGAAAATATAGTTAAAAGTCCAAAACCTTCTACGTCTGGTCGCTTGTGGTAAGGAGCAGATCAAACGAGTAAAGAATTACGTTATAATTATAAATGGCTTCAACAGCACATTCAGGTCTGTGAGACTCATTCAGACACTGAGCCGTGGCTCTGTGCTACATGCACATATTTCTGCATCTCTGCCATTCAGACACACTTTATATATAGTTTATTTTATGTAGTATTCAATACTGAACTGTACATTTAGTCTTTTTAAAGGCAGCAATTTTTATTTATTATTATTTTTATTTAATATTATTATTTTATTATTTTTATTATTTTATTTTCAGTTCTACTCTCAGCGTCTCCTGTATATCTCCTATATAAATTTTGCACTCAGCTTTGTGGTCTCCAATATCACTGAAATGCAGCCAGATGCTGCTCACGCTTGCATTTAAGTACAGCTCCCATTTCTCTGCGTACCTGGTCTCTACCTCTACCCTTGCTGTCTATGGGACATTTCCGTCTTCTTTCACATAATGGTATGATCCCAGTCTGTCTCTTTAAGTGTTTGGCCACATGGTTTGCTCATCAGAATAAAATCTCAGCCGTGCTCACATTGGTTATCAGCAAGCCTGAAAATTCATCAATATTTGACATATGAAATTATCTCAAGGGCTGGATTTGGCCCACGGGCCATATGTTTGATACCCTTGGTTTACACAGTTTGGTATTCAATGTACGAGTTAGCTCTCAGCTAACTAGCAGACAAGCTAACTGCTGTGACTGCGTCTTTCTAACAAGAGCGTCAGACACTCAGACTGGTTTTCTTTGTGGATGATGATGTATTCTCACACTGATCCTTCATGCTGATGCTGCCATCCACCCACTGCTCCTGGATTCTTCATCATCATCTCATGTTCAGGAGCCTGGATGGACAGTAATTCTTTCCACAGGTTTCCCTCCAACAACCCTCTGTTCCTTCAGTAAGTTCAGTAAGATCTGGGTAAACACTTGAGCTCCTTGAATCTGGCTCCAGTGCAGCAGCAGGTTTCACATATACAATGTTGGCATTTTGTTTGCGTGTCTCCAGGTCTGTTTTGAATGTAGACTTGAATTTGACCACGTAGGCGGGGTCATCATCTGAGCTCTCCATCACCTGAGAGAGATGACAAATCACAGAATCACAGAGCATGAGACCAACTTTTCTCCTTCCAGAAGTTCAGTCACAGACCTGCAACAGAAACAAGAATTAAAGATTCAAATGATGTAGAGCATTCATTTACTTATATACACAAACATGTCCTCTACATATTCATGCTGTATTTACACACACATACAGAGGCTGTTTGTCTCTCACACTCAGACAGGACACTGAGAAATACACCATGTTAAATATACCTGCAGGGTTCCAGCTGTGCACGTTGTCCCTGTTAGTTGTGATTGCCATGGCAACCTTGGTGTTGTGCGCGATGCAGGGACGTGTTCAAAGGCAGACGTCTGGCAGCAGCATCATATTTGATGCACACTCTGTACTGAGTGTGCTGACTTTATTTCAAATGTCTCACTGCTGTGCAACATGAATCACATGTTCTGCACGTTTCTGTAACTCTCAGGGAACCCTGGTTACCCAGCCATGCCCAGTAGTCTCCAGAGAGACCAACAGCAGGTTCATGTTGTAACGCCGTGGCTTTCGTAGCCTCTCCTTTTTCTACAGCTCATGTATTCTTCTTGTGATGGTGCGTCTTGAGGCTCATACATGCCGTCATTTGTTGATCCTAAGAACGTTCCTCAGACCGACTTCTTCAATCAACAGCGTGTAATGCATTTAAGTGATACTTCAGAACTTCAAGTACTCCGACGATAAAAAACTCAACTCTGCTTCCAGATAACTTTAATTGCATCAACACTGCCCTCTGGAACAGTTTAAAATGAACATGTCAAAGATCTGTACCTGTCTCCATGTTTCTGTCCCCACCCCTTTCTTCTGTCCTGGGTCATGTGAGCGCTGCAGTAGTATTAGGCCCAGCCTCAATGCTCTCATTGGTTGAGACGCATAATGACGCCCATTTCAAGCCAGTGCTGATCAACATCCCTCCTGTGACCCATGGCTTTTATATTCAGAGCCAGTGAGCACTTTCACAATAATCATGATTTTACAAACTGTGATTAAAATAATTGCTGACGTTAATCAATTAATGAGTTAATGAGATAATAACAGGTTAACTTGCACTAATAATTAGACTTTGATGACAAACTGATGTAATTCAGTTCAATTCAATTTTATTTATATAGCGCCATATCACAACAAAAGTCGCCTCAAGGCGCTTCATAGATACAGAGAAAAACCCAACAATCATATGACCCCCTATGAGCAAGCACTTTGGCAACAGTGGGAAGGAAAAACTCCCTTTTAACAGGAAGAAACCTCCGGCAGAACCAGGCTCAGGGAGGGGCGGGGCCATCTGCTGCGACCGGTTGGGGTGAAAGAAGGAAAACAGGATAAAGACATGGTGTAGAAGAGAGACAGAGATTAATAACAGATATGATTCGATGCAGAGAGGTCTATTAACACATAGTGAGTGAGAAAGGTGACTGGAAAGGAAAAACTCAATGCATCATGGGAATCCCCGGCAGCCTACGTCTATTGCAGCATAACTAAGGGAGGATTCAGGGTCACCTGGTCCAGCCCTAACTATATGCTTTAGCAAAAAGGAAAGTTTTAAGCCTAATCTTGAAAGTAGAGATAGTGTCTGTCTCCCGAATCCAAACTGGAAGCTGGTTCCACAGAAGAGAGGCCTGAAAACTGAAGGCTCTCCCTCCCATTCTACTTTTAAATACTCTAGGAACAGCAAGTAAGCCTGCAGAGCGAGAGCGAAGTGCTCTAATAGGGTGATATGGTACTACAAGGTCATTAAGATAAGATGGGGCCTGATTATTTAAGATCTTGTATGTGAGGAGCAGGATTTTGAATTCAATTCTGGATTTAACAGGAAGCCAATGAAGGGAAGCCAAAACGGGAGAAATATGCTCTCTCTTTCTAGTCCCTGTCAGTACTCTTGCTGCAGCATTTTGGATTAGCTGAAGGCTTTTGTTGGACTGTTACAGCTATCATGTTAGGAATATGTTAGGAATAGACAGAAACACTGAGGTCAAATCTTTATTTTACCACTCGCTGCATTCTTGATGTTCATGAATTCAGCAGGTTCATGATTGTCTGCAGCATTAATCTCATATTTCCATCTAAAGTGTTGAATTTGACTGTTTGATGTTCTTTATGATCTCTGGCACCAGTTCATCTGTAGGCCGTGCTCAGTCCATCCATTTAGTGAAATGATGTTTAAAGGTCTCCTTGTTCTGTGAGCGTGCACAGATCCTGAAGCAGAAAGCCTGTGTTAACAGAGAAATGATCATCGCTGTGATGATGCTCATCATCTCTGACTGGGATTTGAGGTTTTGTCAAAGCAGCAAAGAAAGCCTGGCTGTGTTGGACTGGGTGTGAAAGCAGCTCCTCGTTTGAGTTCAGGAGACAGACACCCTCTCTACTTTGAAGATCAGCTTCAAACTTTCCTTTTTGATAAAGCTTATAGTTAGAGCTGGATCAGGTGACCCTGAACCATCCCTTAGTTATGCTGCTATAGGCTCAGGCTGTTGGTGGACTTCCCATGATGCTCTGATTTCTTCTCCACTCCCCTCTTTTCACTCCTGATGCTTTTATATGTCACTACTGCATGTCCTTAAATTTTGTCTTCTCTCTCCTTAGTTTGTGTTTTGTTCTTGTCTCTCTGAGCTCATCTCTTCTCTTTCCCCTCACCCTGCAACCAGTCATGGTAGATGCTCCTCCTGGAGCCTGTTTTCACTGGGAGGATCTTTGTGTCAAAGGGAGTTCTTCTTCCCACCATCACCAAGTGCTGCTCACAGTGGATTGTCTGATGGTTGGGGCTTTCTCTCTAATATTGGAGGCTGTTACCTTACACTGTTAAACAGTTTCAGATGACTGTTGTTGTCTGTTGGGTATTGTCACTTATAAATAAAGTTACATTGAATGGATGTAAATGTATAGATGTTATTGTGACAAAGAGAAAACGATTGTTGACAGATGGATTGTTGTTTTGTGTGTCTGCAGTCTGTCAGGCTGTCTGATCACAGAGGAAGGCTGTGCTTCTCTGGCCTCAGCTCTGAGCTCCAACCCCTCCCATCTGAGAGAATTGGACCTGAGTTACAATGATCCAGGAGACTCAGGAATGAAGCTGCTGTCGGCTGGACTGAAGGATCCAGGCTGGAGACTGGACACTCTCAGGTATGAAGAATGTCTGATAGAGGAGGAAGAGCTGTGTCTTTCCTGTGTCTTTTACTCACTTCCTGTTTGTTTCCTGCAGATGAGACATGAACAATCACACATGCAGGAATATTTTCAGGGACAGACACACTAGTCTAGCTGGATAGTACATGGATATTTATGTAGGGATCTCCAAGGAGTCTGTTTGCAGGAACATCTAGGTCACAGGTGTACCTGAGATAGATGCCAGTGTACCTAATAAAGTGTCAGCTAACATTTGGAAATGGAAGCTTAAATAATGCATTAGCTTATCAGAGTTTCCATCATGGTCACACAAATCCTTAGCAGAGCAAAGTGGCCTACTTAGCAATAGCTGCTCAAGTTGTATAAAGCAAGGGAAAACAGTATTAGCATTAGCTGCTAATGGCAGCTTATTTAGCATAAACTCTTCACATCTTTATAATGCAAGGGAAAGGAGTCACTCATGGCAGCCTATTTAGCATTAACGTCTCACATCATTATAACACTAGAGAGAAGGGTATTAGCGTTAGCTACTAATGCTTATTCACCTCAAATTGGCTACTTAGCTGCTAATGGTAGCCTACTTAGCATAAACCCTTCACATCTTTATAACGCAAGGGAAAACAGTCACTCATGGAAGCCTATTTAGCATTAACGTCTCACATCATTATAACACAAGAGAAAAGGGTATTAGTGTTAGCTACTAATGCTTATTCACCTCAGATTAGTTTTACCTGCTAATGGTAGCCTACTTAGCATGAACTCCTCACTAATATAATGCTAATTCACATCAAATTAGCATTCTCGGTCGATGTGTCCTTGGGCAAGACACTTCACCCGTTGCCTACTGGTGGTGGTCAGAGGGCCCGGTGGCGCCAGTGTCCGGCAGCCTCGCCTCTGTCAGTGCGCCCCAGGGTGGCTGTGGCTACAGTGTAGCTTGCCATCACCAGTGTGTGAATGTGTGCGTGAATGGGTGAATGACTGGATATGTAAAGCGCTTTGGGGTCCTTAGGGACTAGTAAAGCGCTATATAAATACAGGCCATTTACAGGCCATTAGCTAATAACGGCAACCTACTTAGCATTAGCTGGTCACATTGTTATAAAGCAAGAAAATATGGTATTAGCATTAGATGCCAATTCCTATTCACCTAAAATTAGCATTAGCCACTAATGGCAGTCTACTTAGCATTAACTCCTCACTAATATAATGCTAATTCACGTCAAATTAGCATTAGCTGCTAGCATCAGCCTACCTAGCACTAGCTGCTCACAAAAGGGAAAACAAAACGATATTAGCATTAGGTGGTAATAATTATTCACCCCTAATTAGAATTAGCCGCTAATGGCAGTATACTTAGCATTAACTCCTCACAACGTTATAATGCAAGTGAAAAGTAACAGCATTATCGGATAATGCTAACTCACATCAAATTTTTTAAATGTTATATACCTTTGTGGTATGTGACTTTTGTTGCCGTGATGCCAGGTCTCTCTTGGAAATGAGATTTTTAATCTCAATGAGATTTTTACCTGGATAAATAAAGGACTAATAAAAATTAGCATTAGCTAATAACAGCAGCCTTCTTAGCATTAGCATATAATTTTAATTCACATCAAATTAGCATTAGCTGCTAACATCAGTCTACATAGCACTAGCTGCTCACATTGATATAGGGAAAGAGAAAACGATATTAGCATTAGCCTGTCATAATTATTCATCCCTAATTAGAATTAGCCTCTAATGGCAGCCTACTTAGCATTAACCTCTCACATTGGAAAAGATTTAGCATTAACGGATGATGCTAATTCACATCAAATTAGCAATAGTTAATAACGGTAACCTACTCCGTATTAGCTGCTCACAAAGAAGAGAGTTAGCATTATCGAATAATGTTTACTTTGGCCCAGTGGCAAAGTTCAGAACTCTGTTTGCTAAAGATTTAAGAGTGTTTCTCAATAGCTCTTTCTCATTTGAGAATCAAATGAATTCTGTTATTAAAACCAGCTGTAAGTTTTATATTGTTGATTGTCATTTATGCTTAGAAATATTTACTCATATATGCTTAGAGTTTTATAATCGATTGCATAATGATAGAGGTTTGATCCTTAGTAGTCTGTAAAGACTCTGTGTGCCTTCCAGAGTGCTCTGGCATGCACACACAACTTGGGGTCACGAGAGAGGTCGTACCTTCTCTTACTGATTTATGGTATAGGAGGACACCTACTCTGTGTCTGGTTAAGTATAAGAGCCCTTTGTTAGGGGGACCGCTGGACTCTTAGCACCAGCTTTGGGGTCACAGGGTCACATCTGGAACACACACACACATACCTACACTATGCACAGACTGGTACTCTTTGTTCCCACCTGTGTAAGACGTCATATGTTAATGAACTTATGCATGTTCATGTAACCTCAATAAAGAGCAGTGTTGCGAGGGAGCAGACGAGAGCGACTGAGGTCAAGTGAAGGAACGGCGCTGTCACAGTTCTCTCTCAAACTATGATCTCGAGATCATAGTTTGATCTCGTACATGAGCTCAAAGAGCTCTGCTTGGTGCTTTTTGCTGTTGTAGTAGAATTGTGTGGTTCCAGCGGTGGCTCTGTGCTAGACGACCCATCACCAGCTTTTTCCAGCTTTTTCCACTGGTTACCAGTACGTCGTAGAATCCACTTCCAGATCTTGTTGTTTGTCTTTAAATCTCTGAATGGATTGGCTCCATCTTATCTCTCTTTAACAAAAATAATCCAAGTCGAGCCCTCAGGTCTGCAGATAAGCAGCTTCTGACCAGAACTAGACGTAAAAACAGAGGTGAGCTTTATCGATCGCTGCAGCCAAACTCTGGAACAGTCGCCCTTCACATCAGGTCTTCACCAACACTCGACATTTTTAAAACCCAGTTGGAAACACATTTGTACTCTGTAGCTTTCAATTCTGACGAGTCTTTATAGTAATTACTGTGTATGTTTCCTATTTTATCTCTACTCTGTGCAGCACTTTGGCTCAACCTGTTTTTAAATGTGCTGATAAATAAATGTAGATTTCTTTGAATAAAACAGTGGAGCCGAGCTTTGAGCTCAGTGTGTAACAGTTGTCAAGAGGAGAAATATTTTACTGCTATTATTTGCTGCTATTTTTATAATCAACATTACCATTTCATTATTAATAGTGACGTTGCATGCAGATGCATTCAGATGTTCAAATATATTGGTATTATATTAGTCTTTATTACGGGTCCAGTAAGAACCACTTTAGACTGTTGAGGTGAATCTATAATTTTAAAGGCTTTTGAATGTTTTTATATTCTTACACTGAAGTCTTCAGTGGGTGAGAAACGGAGCTGCAGGGACAGGAAATACTCTGTGCCAAAATGAGACAGGAAACACTTCTGCAAGGCATGCTTCTGCAGAAGTGAAACCGAAAGCAGAGTCTCAGTGCAATAATTCTGAGGAGCAGTTTTGATGATGCTATTGTCTTTTATGCATTTATCTTTGATTAAGCTTTGATTAAGCTTTAAGTATGTCAGGAGTTTTCCTGTTCTGCAACTCAGAATGGAATAATGACACTCAGACAGGTTTTACAAATTAACGTGCACGGGAGAGAACTGGACAGGCGCCGTTCCTTCGCTTGACCTCAGTTGCTCTCGACCACTCTCCCGTAACACTGCTCTTTTATTGTGGTTACATGAATATGCATAGGTTCATTAACATATGACGTATACCGTGTGTGTGTGTGTGTGCGTGTGGTTGAGATATGACCCCGTGAAGACTCCCCAAAGCTGGTGCCAGGAGTCTAACGGTACATCTAAACAAAAGGCTCTTAGACTAAAACAGATATACGTATGTTTGCTATACCATATATCAGCAAGAGAAGATACGGCCTCTCCTAGGAGACATGTGATCTATGCCAGAACACTCTGAGGAGGAGTGAACGCACTCCCCTCTTCATGCTATACAGAGTTGTTACAGACCTCCTAGGATAAGACATTCTTTCAATCTACAAATGATTATATACTTCTAAGCATATATGAGTAAACATTTCTAAGCATAAATGGCAATAAACAATAAGACAAGGTGTGACCTCTCCCATGCTCCCAGGATGTGGGTGTGAAAGTCAGAGAGCTCTGGAAAGCACACAAAGCTTGCACAACATAACTTCTCTAGTAAAAAAAGAGCAAACACATCTAGAAAACCTTAAACATAATGTACTTCTAAACATAAACATAATAAAATCTTTCAACATTCCCTCCTGTTGTTTGATCTTTTCTCATATATATATATATATATATATATACATAGCAACTCACTAACACTGTATCAGTCTATGGCCACTTGTAAAACATTTTTAGCCAGGACATCATTAATTAGTGGGTTTTGTGAATATGTTATATCCAAATGTCTATCTCATTATCATCTTCTTCATTCTGTGGTAGGGTGATGTTGCATCTCTGAGTTGTTTAAGTGTGTTCAGAGCATCAGTCATGTTCGATGACTGTAAGTATGTGTGTGAAATGCCAGAGTCTCCACAGACTACTAAAGATCAAACTTCTATCTATCTGCAACTAATTATAAAACCCTAAGCATATAAGTAGATATCTGTAAACGTACACAGTTTCACAAATGTATTAGCAGTTACCCAATTTCTCATTGATCTCATTCAATGGTAAACTGCATCCTGCAAGCAAACAAATGAATTGTTAATGGTCAAAAAAGAAATTAACATTTTCAAGATCACTCCAGCTTGGTGGTGCTCCTCTGCAAGACATGTAAATCTCACGTCTCTCTGCAGAGTGGTTTAAGTTCTGCAGGGCGTCATAAATGTCTCTTCCAGTTGTTTCCATCACTGTCCATAGGACCAGAGTCCAAATGTATGTAGAATAGACATTCAAACATACCAGTTGAGTTTGCCGTTTGTCAACATGGGTCTCAGCCATCTCCAAAGCTGCAGACCTTTTCAGCACTCTAGTTTTATGGTCTCTGCCAACCCCCATCACCTCACTTCAGGCCTCTGTCCTGTGGGGGATTTTTATGACTCCTCCATTGTCCATCCTCTGCAGGAAAAATCCTCTATGGAAAGGATGTTGGATCCAGTTATCTTACTGCTGTTATGATTCCAGCAGTCTTCAGTGTGCCATCGTATGCACAGTATAGTGACACAGCATTAGGTGATGTTCATAGGAAACTGCTGTCATCACCACCATAGCTTCTGGTTCCTGCGCTTCTCACAGAATCATGATATCATCCTTGAACTCCCTCTGCGCTGTCGTTGGAGCTTGGCACGCTCCCCTCATCCTTCAGGTGCCCGTCTGTCGTCCACAATCTCCTCTGTTGGCCTCTGGAAAGCCCCCTTGGCACAGCTCTCATTCCAACGCAGCTTCGTGGTCCTTGCTGTGGTTGTGGAATCTGATCTCCCAATGGGCCCCAAACAGCTCGACCTTTGACCTCAACCACTGCCTGGACTGTCAGCTCTGCCTGGAATGGGTTCTTGCTTCTCACTGGGCCTCAGAAGATTTCTCAGGAGATTCCTTTCAGCAATACTCTGACTGCTGCACCTGTATTTCCTTGCTAGGAGGAAAAACTTCTATTTGGGGAGCATGTCAATCATCATCAAACCACATTCTTTAGTTCAGTGAGCTTCATTTATGGACCATCAAAGCCTCATCTGAACACGGATGCACCACTTTGCATAGGTTTAATACCCGTAGGTGAACTGTTAAGCACACAAAAATCATAAAAACATAGTTTAGAAAACATAGAAAAGATAGTTTCATGTAACTCTTTAACTCTGGACCCCTCCTCTTGACGCATGGACACTCCCATGAGTCAACTCATCAAACCTAGATTCCTGTCTGAAAGAAAAAGATTAGCTAGATCATGTCCCAGGCAACATCAGGGCGTCTCCCCCTCTGGAGCAGCTCTGTAACCCTGCAATAAAAGATGTTAGTGTGTTTTGCATATTAAGTTTGCTTAAAACCCCGGCTCCGCCAGGAGCCTGCATACACACCATCATGGCCTGGAAAACAAGATCTGGAAGTAAAATCAAACTTCACACTTATAAACAATTGTATCATAAGAGTAATAGAGCACTCTTAAAAAAAATAAACATTAGCAACACACATGGACAATCCTGGAGGTCAGGCACAAATTGACAGGGTCCAGAGGTGCTATAAAACGACCATAAAAACCATAGCTGTGGACAGAAGTGGCACTAGTTTCAACACAGGGAATGTTTTACATGTTATTCACATCGTCAAAGTAACCTTCACATTTCTCCAACAACACAGTGTAACAGCATCACCAACTCATAACCTGTATGCACAGTTTTCTTCACACATGATCCCAAAAATCCTGTCGTAGAAAACTTCAACCAGCTATCCTGGTATAAATCACATGAAGAACTGTAATGCTGTAGAAAAGTTAGCGCTGCGCAGATGTATACACACTTTCTCACAGTTACCTCTGTGAGCAACACAAGGTAGTGAATAACACCCCTGGTAGATGCACAGACACAGAAAGTGGCATTTAAAAGTTTAAATCAGTAAAGCCAAAGCTCACGCAACCTCGAATGTTGCTGTCATGTTTCTGCTCCTGTAAAAAGAAACACACATAGATTCATCTGCACCTTTGTCAGGTGGGGGTTAACTTCGCACAGTGATGTCAGTCAGTCTGTCCGCTTCTGTCCGCTTTTACCAGTCAGTCAGTTTTATTTTCTCTCACTCATTCATTCATGCATTCATTCATTCTTTCTTTGCTAATAGTGGAAATTATCATCGCATTTTCATTTCCACTTCTCAGCAAAATGACGTCATTTCAAAAAGAAAAGAAGAACTTTATATTGGATTATCTCGCTTAATCCTTTTTTGGGTAGGGACCTATTCTCTAATTGTCCCAGATAAGTGACTTTCTCCTGAGCCCATTTTAATGTGGAGAAACTCACTTGCAACAATTTTCTCGACGACGTGTCGTATAGCGCTTCTGTTCTAATCGTGCAGATCTGCTCAAACAAGATCATCAAACAAAACTTTCAGTGCACTGTGAAAGTATCAAAATAAAAAGGCCTCGTTAAGTCATGATACACGCTCCTCATCTCAGGAGGGTAAATCATACCATTCGCATGGTTTATCATACCATCATACTAATTGGCAGGCTCAACTTCACAACAAAAGAAAAATCATCAGCTAGATAAACTCCAAACCAACCATTAGCCGCACAACACACAACATAAGCCTCATGTCTCATTAGCTATGAATTTTAATCCCCAGGACTGTACTTTTCACTCATTTAGGCCACAAATTTTATTTAGTTTTCCTTTTTCCCCATCATCATAAAACATGTGACGTCATCAGGTATTTCACAAAAGAAGTTTGTTATGTATTCAGAGTTGTGTATCTGGGTGCAGGATTCACTCGCACATCACAACAGGAAACTCAGTGTTTTAGAGTCTCCACTCCAACACATCCCATTCACTCGTGCTAGAATTCAATCACCTTTCATTAATCTAAGAACCATCAACCAATTTGCATATCAGTTATTAACCCACTAAGATGACAGGACAACAGAAATGCATGTTCAAAATATTATCACAAAAATAGAATTTTCCCTCATACAGTAAAATATTTTGTGCTGCATCAATCAGGCAGAAAGCATCTCCCAATTTACTATATTACCAACTAAATTTATTTTCTGATCACTGGTTGGTCAAACCAGAATCTTTTTTCCCACAAAAATTAAACTGTTGTCCTGCAACATAGTT
Source organism: Oreochromis niloticus (assembly GCF_001858045.2). Classification (NCBI taxonomy): domain Eukaryota; kingdom Metazoa; phylum Chordata; class Actinopteri; order Cichliformes; family Cichlidae; genus Oreochromis; species Oreochromis niloticus. Next base: position 142,544 of record NW_020327215.1, on the reverse strand, counting down.
AGTTAACTGTCAGCATTGGATAAATTAAGCATTTGATAACAAGTGTCTGTTAAATTTACACTATTTTAGCACTGATGAGAGATAACAAGCTGATTTCCATTGCATGTATGTTTGTGTTATTAGGCAGGTTTAATCAATGTCTCTGGAGCTGCATCTCCAGCAGGGCATGTTCTTAAAGCTGCCTTTCCTACACACTTTTCTGCTATTAATTGATCATTTTTTAACTAATGTGCTATGAGTCCACTGATCTTTGCATCACTCCTCATCACACTAAGTGACTTGGATAAGATGATAAACAGACTCACATGCTCAAGATGCTGCCTAATCTTCATGAGCTCTCTTGTGTTTGTGTTAGTAGGGTTAATGCATGTTCTGCTTGTGTGTGTGATTTTGTATATGTTTCTTTTTGCAGTGTTTCAGATTCCTTCACAATTTTCCACTTAAGCAGTCAGTTTTCTTTTCCCCAGGTTTGCTAACCCAAATTTTGATTTCCCACATTAAACAGCAGAATTCCTCTGTGTCCTTACTTACTCTCACTCTGTTGTCCTCTCCCACTTCAACAGTCCAACAGCCGGCAGTTCTTCTTCAGCTTTGTCCTGTGTTCCACTGTTTCTTCTTGCCATTTTACTCCGAAAGTGGCAAATGTCAAACTCCAACAGTCTCCTCATAGGTTCTTTTCAAAAGTTTTCTTCACAGGCACAGTGACTTTGCAGCTTGTTGGAAACAGTGCCATTTCATCCAGTCAGGATGATGGTTTGCTTTTCTTCTCCGATGCTGTTTGTCCACACTGCTGCTGCTTGCTGGGTCTCTTTGCTCAGGACTTTGCTGCTGTCTCTTTATCTGCCATGTTATTGCTCTTTGGAGCTGCATTCCTTGTCTTCAGGGAGGAGTGAGAGCTCGCTTGTGAGGTTGAGGGACACATGGAGCTGTAAATAAGTTAGCCAGAAATTGGCCTGAACATTTCCAATGATATTAAACTATAACTTTATTCCGACTGCTGCATGTGGAAAATGATCCAGGTCTGCTTTTCATCTGAAAGTGACAAAACTAAGACATTTCCATTATTATTATCACTGCTTAACCAACACACAGAACTCTCTCTGTTTTTTGAACTCTTCTTCCTTAAAGGCAGAAAATGAGATTGTAGTTGTTCTTGGCTGATAAACACAAAACCTTTTTCCTCTGATTATTTTCATCTATAATGTAAATTTTGTCTCCTTCTATTATCAATTTGAATACATTAGATAGGCTCTAATTTAATTTAACCTTTTGTTTATTCCACTTCATTCCTCTTTCCATGCTTTAAAACATTACACCTCTTGTGTACGCTTTGTTTTCTTTTTAGGATTCTTTTCAGTATTTATTTCTACTTGGAGGGTTTCTTATAATTTAGTTATACATTTTCCCTCCCATGTGGGACATTTAGTTTTTCTTTGGATTTCTCCATCTATATGCACTAATTTGTCCGGCGCCTGGACATTTTTTCTCTAACCACTGCTCGTCAGCAGTGAGTTTTGAAGCTTCGTTACCCATTTTAATCCTTTACAACTACACAACTGCGGCACCTTCTCTGGTACGAGAATCGAGAGAGGTAGTTGACACGGCCTTCTACTTTCAAGCTATTCTTGAAAGCGGTGTCATCTTTATGTGATAAAACACGACCTTTTTCTCTCTTCACCAGTACTTGGGTGACCAACAGTAAACAAATTAATGGAATAGTTCAGCCTCCTTATTGTGCTGTAAAATCAACTTATTCCATCATCAAAAAAACAAAACAATAAATACCTTTATGCGCGCGCTAACTTTACCCACTACGGGGGAGCTACCAGTCCCAGACGAGCTCTATCTTTATTTTAATTGTTTTTTACCCACTACGGGGGAGCTACCAGTCCCAGACGAGCTCTATCTTTATTTTAAAATGCTACCAGCCTTCTTCAGGCGAGCTTTTACATGCTACCAGCCTCTCTGGGCGAGCTTACACGGTTTTACGCAACGTGTCTCAGAGTGTCAATATTCACCTGCTTGTTGATTCACTGCCGGTTTCTCAGGTCCGCCTCATCGACCCCCACCGTCGTGGACCACTTCTAAGAACGCTGGCCAGAACCCGAATTCACGTCTCTGGTCTTTTATCCTGTACCTAGACAGGAGCTGTCGACAGACTTCAGCGCGGGCTTCTCACGACGTCAGGACTCGATGAGGTTTTCCCGTGGGATCACACAAAAGTGTTATGTTAATCCGGCTCGAAGGACCAAAAAATGTCAGGAGTTTTCCTGTTCTGCAACTCAGAATGGAATAATGACACTCAGACAGGTTTTACAAATTAACGTGCACGGGAGAGAACTGGACAGGCGCCGTTCCTTCGCTTGACCTCAGTTGCTCTCGACCACTCTCCCGTAACACTGCTCTTTTATTGTGGTTACATGAATATGCATAGGTTCATTAACATATGACGTATACCGTGTGTGTGTGTGTGTGCGTGTGGTTGAGATATGACCCCGTGAAGACTCCCCAAAGCTGGTGCCAGGAGTCTAACGGTACATCTAAACAAAAGGCTCTTAGACTAAAACAGATATACGTATGTTTGCTATACCATATATCAGCAAGAGAAGATACGGCCTCTCCTAGGAGACGTGTGATCTATGCCAGAACACTCTGAGGAGGAGTGAACGCACTCCCCTCTTCATGCTATACAGAGTTGTTACAGACCTCCTAGGATAAGACATTCTTTCAATCTACAAATGATTATATACTTCTAAGCATATATGAGTAAACATTTCTAAGCATAAATGGCAATAAACAATAAGACAAGGTGTGACCTCTCCCATGCTCCCAGGATGTGGGTGTGAAAGTCAGAGAGCTCTGGAAAGCACACAAAGCTTGCACAACATAACTTCTCTAGTAAAAAAAGAGCAAACACATCTAGAAAACCTTAAACATAATGTACTTCTAAACATAAACATAATAAAATCTTTCAACAAAGTAGTTGTATTAGATTGAAACATTTGTTTTATATATTTTATATATCAGTCAAGATTATTACACACATACACACACACACATAGTTTCAGTTGTGCTGGCCTTCTGTCTAGTGGAAAGGTTACTAGGTCTGGCTGGGGAGCTGAGAGGTGAAACAAAGGGCAGCAGAAGCTGACATATACATACACACATATTAGATAGACTCCTTTGAGTAGGTAAGAGTTTAATCATGTTTTGCTATGGCTGCAAAGTGGGGGGGGGGTGCGTACGTGTTAGTCTGTTCCAGGAAGTACACCAGATGTCCCAGAGATAAGCGACAGCGGAGGCGAGCGTCCGAGGATGGTGACAGGAAGCATCTGGCTTCGACGCGAAGACAATGTTCTGTTTTAAAACTGTGTTCAAAGTTAACTGAACGTTTGTGGTTTAGGCTGACGTATGCTGTACTGGATCTGCCTGACAACAGAAACCCTATAAAAACCTTTGTCTGACTATTGTAAGGGAGTTTGACGCTGAATCTGCACAGCGTTCGGACTCCGCGCGCGTGTATTCATTAAAATGCCGTCTAATTGCACCGGCCGGATCAGTGGTGGTTATTTTGAATTCCTCCTCAATATATTTTTGAACCTTAACACAGTGTGTGTATGAGAGCCATGTAATGTCCATGTGTGCATGCTGACTGTGCTGCTCTGACCCCTCCTCCTTTCAGGGTGGAGCCTGCTGGAGTCCGATGGTTGAGACCAGGTCTGAGGAAGTGTAAGTGTGTTTTTAATGGGATTCATGAAAACAAAGCAGCACACATTCAACCATCTTCATCATGTCAGGAGTCATCATCAAAGTGTCAATCAATGAACAGATGATGGATCAATAACTGCAGCTGGATTGTGTTTGTTCTCTCCATCAGATTCCTGTCAACTCACAATCGACACAAACACAGTGAACACAAACCTCCAACTGTCTGACAACAACAGGAAGGTGACACATGTGGAGGAGGTTCAGTCATATCCTGATCATCCAGACAGATTTGATGTTTGTGAACAGCTGCTGTGTAGAAATGGTCTGACTGGTCGCTGTTACTGGGAGGTCGAGTGGAGAGGAATCGTTTATATATCAGTGAGTTACAGAAGCATCAGAAGGAAAGGAGGTGGTGATGACTGTGTGTTTGGATTCAATGATCAGTCCTGGAGTCTGGAGTGCTATGATCGTGGTCCTCGTTGTGTTTGGCACAATAAGATACTAACATCCATCTCCTCCTCTTCCTCCTCCTCCTCTGTCTCTAACAGAGCAGCAGTGTATGTGGACTGTCCTGCTGGCACTCTGTCCTTCTACAGAGTCTCCTCTGACACTCTGATCCACCTCCACACCTTCAACACCACATTCACTCAAACTCTTTATCCTGGGTTTTGGTTCTGGTCTCCTGGTTGCTCAGTGTCCCTGTGCTGAGTGGAGTGTAAAGAGTGTCTCCTGTTAGAGAAACACTCTGACTGTTGAACAGATAGTTCAGTCTGTACATGTCTGTCTCTTTCACTCACAAACACGTTTTCAGATTCATGGATTCAATCAGTTGATGTTTGAAACTCTTCTAAATGATTCCTTGTAAACTTCTTCCTCTTCAGTCACAAACAAACAGGAAGTGATGTCACATGTGTTCCTGTCCACACAGCAGAATGAGTCTATTGCTGACAGTGATGTACAAACAGAGTGAGCATTTCTGAGGCCAAAATAAACTGAGTAGTTCACTGAATGAACGATGGACTGTGAGCTCAGTTCCTTCATCATTAGTATGGATTATATATGTATATGTATTATATTAGTATCATATATATCAGGTGCTGCTGCTGCTGGTTTCAGTCATTGTGCAAATGTGCTGTTTGTAAGGTTGTAAAGCTGCAGTCAGCTGAGACTGAAGAAGTCACCTGATCAGTGAGCAAACGTGAAAACGTCCAGATGAACAGAATCAACCTTTTGGGATCAGCCAGCAATGCAGCATCATTGTTGTTCAGGTTCAGAGGTTTGCAGGAATGAACTGATGACCAGAAACAGCTGCAGAGTCCAATAAAATACCAGCTGGAGTTCAGCTGCATTTGAAGAAGTCAAAGAAAAGTAAGGATGGCAAAGGGCGATGTTTTCTTCCAAAGAACTGAAAACATGGTCGACGCCTCATTAGAAGAATAATCTGGACATTTGTGAGGAACTCTAACCAAGAAAGCAACACAAGAAAGCAACGTCACACAGATCCAACAGACAGTTTCCATGACTGGAAGTGTTCAGTGTAAAAATGCTACATTGCATTATTGCATCCTCTCACCACAGGAGGCGCTGTTGGCACCACTGATTGCTGATCAGCTGTTCTCTGATGATCTGATTGATCCTGTGAATAACGGGACTCACTGAACTCTGTGACACAGTGAAGATTACAGAGTTTAACATCTGACTGACGTCACACAGACAGAAGGATGAACCAGTGAGGCACAGAACACAGTTACTGGAGATACTGGATCAGCTCCATGTGAACCTCTGATGGAGAAGCTGCTGACCCAGAGAAACATCAGGACATGACAGGCAGCTGCACTTATCTAACAACATGTAGCAGAGCTGATCTATGTTAGAGGATCTATCACAGCAGCTGAAGCCAAAGTCCAACACTGGATACCAGCTGAGCCTGTGCTGAGTGTTACAGGAAAAGAAACACTGACACTGGTAGACACAGGCTGTGTCCAAATTGATGGGTTGCATCCTCCTGAGGACCCGGCCTTCGCGGTCTACGTGGGCCGGGTCCTCAGGAGGTTGGGTAGGCCGGAAGTAAACGGCTGTGAAATTGGACGGTCTAGCCTTCTCGATCTACTCCCGCCCTTAATTCAGAGTATTTCCGGTCGTCAGCGTCACGGCACGAAAATCGAAAATGGACCCCGAAATCTTGCTCCGTTTTTTGCGTTCATTTTTAATTATCAACGAGCTAAAAAAGCTGTGTCGCGGTCATCATCGCCAGCATGTTTTGTACTCCAGGCTCATCAGAGAAAATCATATCCAGGTAAAACTATTAATCTAGACGCATTTAGGAATTACTTAGCTAGTTTTATGGATAATTTCAGTGACTGAATGACGGCGGTCATTCAAAATATATGAACAAAATCTCTTTGAAAATGTTCTTCTATAAGTTTACATTTATTTTCAATTATTCATATGATCTGTTACTTATTTGTGTACATAAAATTGCAGTAAAATTGTCAGAAAGCTGAAAACAGGGTTATTTTTGAGTTCACAAAAAAGCTTAGCTAAACAGATGAAGTGTATAAAATGTTTTTTCTCAGTGTTAGTATATTTTACTCAAGCTTAGTAATCAGAATAATGCTTTGATGTCATAAAATAAATGAAGTCATACCTTTCTATTAAAACTGTTTATGCTGTTCTCCACCTTTTCCTTAACCAGACAAGGCCGTTGTACTGCAGGATTAACCAAAGTGTACCAGTCCTGGACCGTTTTTTTAGCCAGGAGGATCCAAGGCCTGATTTTCGGCTAAGCAGGGAGTCTCTGGCAGTGTTGTTAAATCTCCTGAACCAGGATCGGCGGCATGGATGGGGTGACACAATTGAGATCCTGGTGTTTCTTTTCTGGTTGGCAAGTGGCACATCCTACAGGGTGGTCTCAATAGTGTTTGGGATGCCTCGTTCTACTGTCCACTATATCGTCCACCGAGTCACGAAAGAGTTGTTGGCCATTCGCTACCAGGTCATCCACCTCCCAACAACCCCAGAGGACCTGGAGGTAGTGTCCCGTGGGTTTGCAGGGCTGGTACGCCACAGAGCCTTTATGAAAGCGGTGCAATCGACGGCTGCCACATACGCATCAAGTGTCCAAGTGGCCCTGATGGTCAGTGCTATAGGAACAGAAAACTGTTTCCATCAATCATCTTGCAGGCGGTTTGTGACCATCGGGGCCGCTTCATCGACACATACGTGGGCTGGCCTGGGTCGGTGCATGATTCCAGGGTGCTCCGCCACAGCCCACTGTACAGTCAGTCAGTCTACCCTCCTCCAGGGCATTTCATCCTTGCAGATGGAGGGTACCCATGCCTCCAGCGTCCACTCCCCCTCATCACACCCTACAAGAGGCCAGTCCAAGGTGTGGGAGCCCAGCGCTTTAACAGCCATCATTCCAGGGCACGCTCCATAATAGAGCGTGCTTTTGGGATGATGAAGAGCAGGTTCAGGGCCATCTTCCTGCAAGCGCTGGAGGTGCACCACACCTTTGTACCTCATGTAAGTGACCACCCATTGTCAAAATAATTGTGTGTGTGTACATATATATATATATTGAATCCAAGATGGCGCCGCGGATGGCAGCCTCGGTACTGCGCTCTCTCGCACTTTTCTTGTTTCTGTTTATTTTCTGCACTTTCGGTCACTCAGACCACATCACTTTCTCCAGAGATGAACTGCTAAACATCAGGCAGTCGTCTCACTACAGTTCTTATCCATTTTTCACAAACCCGGAAAGTGTTTTGGAGATTTTAGTTGGAGGCGCAGCAGCTCTCTGTGGCTCCTGGAGGAGACGTAGACGGGGGACCCGC